>NC_134484.1:186342446-186455271 GCF_040206685.1 Ascaphus truei
GTGCTTTTATTTATTAAATTGGTTGGCTAGTGCTTTTTTGTATTTAATTGGTTGGCTAGTGCTTTTATTTATTTAATTGGTGTGTTTAGGTGCTTGTGTATATTTTTTGTTATTGTGTATTTGTGGCCTTGAGGCTTTTTTATTAGGGTGACCATTGACTGCTATAGTGGCTTATCATGCCCATATTATATGGGTATGATGTACCACTATGCCAAACAATGGGTGAAGGGTGGTATCGTGGGTCCGGGGTGGGTGGTTAGGCCTCCTGGGTGGGTAGCGGGGGAGGATGGGTTAACCCCTTATTTACTATAGCTGTTACTAACCACTAAGGTGATTAAGGGGTTAGGGCCTTTAGATTGTATTTTATCTTGTATTCTTTCGGGCAACTGAGGACATGGCCCTGCAGTATGCTGATGAAGACGCCCTTCATGATGGCAGGGGTAAGTAGAAAGGTTTATTTACTTTATTTATGCTGGCTTGCTAATGTTTGATTTAATAATGGTCAAATTAGCTATTATCCATATCTGGATAATAGTTATTTTGGCCATTACTGTATGTGTTGGGGGGAGGGGGGTGTATTTATTTAAATGTTAGAAAAAAAATTGGGACACAGGATTGGTACCGCAGGCCAGCTGGGACCTGTGGGGACCACCCGAGGGCCCCAGGACACCCACAAGGACCACCTGAGGGCCCCCCGGACACCCATGGCCTTTTATCACCGACTTATCGGGCTTACTGAATCGCTGTGGGCTTTTTTGGAGATAAGGCCTCGATAAGTGGCTTATTACTGCTTAGTGCATAGGCCCCTTAATCTTGACAAACATAATAAACTCAATTTATGACTTTTCTAGATAAACTGTATATACACTACAGATGTACAAACAATTCCCTGTCAAAACGTCTTTGAGATTTATAGATATTTCGGACTTTTTTTTATTTGACAAGCTACTGTAATCTGTGTAAAACACTTTCTCTAATAAAACTACACAGTTAAATGAATAAAAGCTGCTCTTGGGAATGATAAGGAGACAGAAAAGTAAATGTCAGGTATTTAGATAAGAAGTATGCGTTGCCGCTGAGTAAATACTAGTAATGCAGTCTATGGTATGTTCAGAATTTTTCTGGTGACAGCAGCTCCTAAGACAGGAGTGTTACAGCAATATCAGTGTCTGTGACACCCAAGCATTCAGACTAAGGGGCCTATGCAGAAAGCTCCAGTAAGCCACTTATGGTCACCTTATCGCCAAAAACGACTACTGCTATTCAGTAAGCTCCGATAAGTCGGCGATAAAAGAGCTTTTCGGCAGATTATTTTGCTGGGAAAAAAAATATCCAATCGCGCATCGATAAGTCACTTATCACCACTTATCGCCAGATTTTCAAACTTGGTATTCTAGCAGCCCCAATTAGCTTATCGAAGTTAATTGCGACTCTAGAATAGAGACTTCCTCTCCAAATCGTCTCGCTAGGAAAAGTTGGCAAGAGGGTGGGGAGAAGCTGACGATAAGCGGCGAGAGAGGGACATAGAAAAAAAATGAATTTTTCCTTCATCGGATTGATGCCAGGGGTCTCTGGAGTTGATATACATTAACATCAGCACCGGAGACCCCGGCATCAATCTGATGCAATAAAAATGCATTTACAGGCAACGAAGGAATTAATGAACAACAGCAGGTTTTGGGGGAGCAGAGAGGGTGAGTGAATGGGGTACTTGGCCCTTCCCTCCCCTCCTCTGCCCCCAATAAACATTACAATATGTAGTAACCACCAATATACAGCACACACCCTGTGCAACACATAAAACCATAATTTATATTTTTATAAACAAGATTCATACCAGAGGCCTGCGGGGGTCCCTGGGTGGTCCCCACCGGTGTCTGTGGGCCTCCAGGTGGTCCCCAGGTGTCTGGGGGCCATTGGTGTCCTTAGGTGGTAACTGCGGGTGTCTGGGGGTGTCTGGGGGTCCTTGGGTGGTTCCCATGGGTGGTTCCCACGGGTGTCTGCGGGTCCCCGGGTGGTCCCTGTGTGTGTCTGTGGGTTCTCGGGTGGTTCCCATGGGTGTCTGGGAGTTCTCAGGGGGTTCCCTTGGGCATCTGGGGTCCTTGGGTGTCTCCATGGGTCCTCGGGTTGTTCCCGCGGGTCCCCGCTGGCCTGCAGTACCAATCTTATTATAAAAAAATAAAATATGGCATACATTTCAATATATACACCTCCCCCCACCCCCACCAAACACATACAGTACAGTAATGGGCAAAATAACTATTATATAGATATTAAAACAAACATTAGCCAAACAGCATAAATAAAGTAAATAAAACCGTTCTACTTACCCCTGCCATTATGAAGGGTGTCCTCGTCAGCATACTGCAGGGCCATGTCCTCCAATGCCAGCAAGAATACATACAAAAATACAATCTAATGGTCAATAAAACCTTAATCACCGTAGCGATTAACCACCATAGTAATTAAGGGGTTAACCCCCGTCCCCCGCTCCCTAACCTGGAGGTCTAACCACCCACTCCAGATCCACCATACTGTAATGCTCGGCCTGCCCACAAGCCAGACGAGACCCCGGGACTGAGGTGGAAAGGGTAAAACCACACACCTAGCAACAAACGGGGGCACCGCCGGAGTGTGGAAGTAGCGTAGGTGGTCAAGATAACAAGAATGTTAAATGATACCGTACTTGACAGCTCCGGCGTAGAAGGGTTAAGTTCGTATGCCAAGGGTCGTGGGTTGGAGAGGGCAGCGTAATCAATTGTTCGTAAGCCTGGGTCGTGGAGTGGAGAAAGCAGCATAGTAGATTGTCCGTGTGCCGTGTCCAAGGGTTGTAGAAGTCAGCAGCGTAGAAAGTTCAAAGCGAGGTTCAAAGAGTTCCAGAGAGCAGCGTAGTAGAGTCCAAAACCAAAGGTCAAATCAAGGGAGGTCAGCAGAATTTCAAGGGACAGGAGCAAGCACTGAAAAGACAAGAGAGGCCAGGCAAGAGCAGACAGCACCAAGGTACAGAAGCTATGCAGAGCAAAGAGGAAATGGTGAAGGGGGGGTTATATAGGGAGCTGGGACAAATCAGAGAAAGGGGAGTGACCTAATAGGGGAGCAGAGTGTGAAAGTTTGGGACCAATGGGAGTGAGGGGAGGAACAGAGGAGTGAGCTAGGTAAGACCCAGAAAGAGGAGAATTGCTAGAGGCAAAGGGAGTGGTCAGAGTAAGGGGAGGAGCAGAGGGACGGACAAGGGAAGGGACAGAAAGGGAAGGCGAACCTGGGAGGCCAGGCTGATGGGGAAGGGGCATGCAGGGCATGTGCGTGACGTTCGAGGAGGCGGAGAATGGGGAAGGCGCACCGGAGGGTCCAGGAGCAGACAGAAGAAGGGGAGGAGCAGAGGGACGGACAGGGGAAGGGTCAGGTAAGGAAGAAGAAGCGGGGAGGCGGAGCTGACGGGACCGGAACGGAGACACGAAAGGAACGTGTGCCGCGTCAGCGGAGGCAAAGTCAGGCGCCCGGCGCTAACTAATGGCGGCTTGGGTGCGCTCGCGCCCGTAGGGCTGACGCGCGTGGGCTGGAGGTGCGGGGACAGCAGCCAGGAGCAGGGAATGCCGCCAGGGAGCCTGAATGGCCTGTGAAAAAGGTAAGGATGCGCTGGACGCGGGTATACCCGCAGCGCGGATCCTTACACATACCCACCCTGTACCCATTGATTGGCATAGGGGGTGGGTTGTGTATTGGTGGTTATTACATCTTTTAATTTTAATACTAGTGTAGGGGTCTCCAGAGCATACCCTTGTTAATTTGAGGTCCAGGGACCCTCTGCTTCCCGAAATACGGCCCCGTTATGGGGTGCCGGTATCTCTACTACTACTCACTATCTTTAGTGACCCCACTAAAAACAGAACCGTGTTCGCCTGGTTCTGTCTCCACTGAAAATGAGATAATGTAAATGCTGCACACCAAACAAAATTGGTAAATGAAAGTAATACAGTTACCGGTGCTCCTGCGAGTGAGTGGAAGCCTGCAGAAACTCCAACAGTACATCTAGATGGGCCACGCAAAGCACAACGGATTTGTCAATAATCTAATTTATTTTAAGGCAGAAACATCACCGATGTTAAAATTAGATTATTGATAAATCCGTTGTGCTTTGCGTTGCCCATCTTCATGTCCTTCTCCACTGCAGCCATCAATTTACTACAGGCAGCTCGAGTGCTCATCTTCTGCAGTCCTTGGTGGTCATGTTGATACTGCTGGGGATCCACCCTCAAATAATTCTCCTCTCACTTTTTTGAATGTGCATTTGTAGTGTCGCCATTATAGAAATTCTCTTAATTTGGTTACATTTCTTTTTTTTTTTTTACATCTAATTAGGCTGCTCTTACACGTGACCTTTGTGTGACTCATGCAGTTCTTGGAACACATTCCATCAATTTGATTTCTCTGACACTTTGCATAAGCCCTTCAACTAGTTTATTTACCCTTATGACACCTTGCTTGTTAGCACTAGTTATTCATTATCATATTATATATTCAAAACGGAGAAGCAACAAAATGCCAAACAGGGCTAACTGGCCAGCACGTTTGTTGATAAAATTATACATATATGTAAGTTAATAATTTCTGAGTCTTGCAGTTTATATTTGAATGGCATATTGCATTAAATTACCAAGTGTGATCACACATACAAATGTTAAACAATTGGTCATTAAGAATATTCAGAAAATGTACTACTAAATATATATAAATAAATAAATAAATATGCAAAGTCCACAAATATTTTCAAACATCCACAACATAAATGTTTGCCATTTAATATGTTTTGCAACACAAACAAATACTGATACATCTGAAAAAAGTACAATCTCAGTTATTTCTTTAACCCTCCCTGCCCGGCTCCTTAGGAAGGTTACATAGGTGTACTTGGGTATTGGACATCAGCATAGATTTACCTTGTCTCAGGGTGCTGGCTGTGGTCCGCTGGGCGATGGACGTCAGGAGTTTTTATAGTACAATTTAATCTTTATTCATGTTCTCGGGCCTGAGAACCCTGCATTCGCATTAACAATAAGGTTAACATGGTTGTACCTTTTTTTTATCCATACTGTTATCACTCTATAGATGGTTCTTCCGTGGGTGCCTTCTATTAACATTCCTGGGAGGTGCATACACTAGTTACTGATAGGAATATATGTATTGGACTAGGCCCCCTTTGTTTCGTTTCTTAGCACTATCCATGTGATCTTTCTGACATCCTTTCCTGTTCAGGGGAGGCTATTATCACTCTCCTTTCCAGACAGGATAATGCTACTTTCTCAGGGGCTGTAAACTTTCTATATGGAGATTCACTGATTCCCTGACATCCTAGAGCCCTATCTATGCAGCTATTTGTGGCATGCAGGGGTACCAACAGGGTGGATCTGCCGGGGTTGGCATGCCGGGCCCGGTGAGTCAGGGGGCCCGGCCGCCCAGGCTGTCGGCGGCCGAGCCCGTGTCAGAAAAAAAGCATGTGTGTAACACGTGTCCCCCCCAACCTCACTTAGGGACCATTGTGTGGAAGTCGGCGCATTACCTCCCTGTTGTGATGCTCTACCTGTTTGTTCGCAGGAGGTCTGAGTGGTCGGCTTGATGTTATGAGACATGACAGGACTGGCTCACACAGGACTCTGGGTTCTCCACAATGGTGTCAGCGCCTCCAGCAGTGATGGATCCCACGAAGTGTAGGTGTCAGCCAGCATCACTACACACATACCTCCCTCCAGCCCAGGAACTGACACCTTAGGCAGAGGTATCTTTACAGGGTCTTTATTACAGACCATCTTCATCAGCACAATTAGCAGCATATTCCACTTCACTCGTCCCAGGACTTCTAGACGGTGCATTCTCTCTCTACTGCTCTGCTCCAGGTGGTCATTAAGCTAGCCAGCCCAATATGAGCACGCTTACCACGCCATGGGGAAGACTCACAGCTCCCACCTTAGTCATCCTCCTTCACCCTAGCCAGGGCTCAGGAAGGGACACTCTCACCCTCCTTACTCCAGGAGGAGCAGGGGGCAAGCACAACCTCACCCTCTCCAGGGAAGAGGAGAACCCCTAACTTTTAGGCTACTCCCCCTAGAAACTTCTGGAAGGGGTGGGCTCATGGATTGTACCCACCTACAAGGGGCTGTACACAGGCCATGAGGCACCACCTACCTTTTTTCATTTTCTGGGGAAGCACTAAGAGGGGTCAAGGGCCCACAGATTAACCTGCTAATGCCTGGATCTTAACAGGGCTTACATAGCAGATACACTATGTGGGGAGAAACAGGTACAGCTGGACATATACCCTGTTACATGTGAGAGCTGTGGGGGGAGAGAGTTGCAGGGGGAGAGAGCTGTGATGGAGAGAGAGGGAGCTGCTGGGGGGAGAGAAAGTTGCGGGGGAGGTAGAGCTGTGGGGGGGAGAGAGTTTCGGGGGGAGAGAGAACTGTGGGGGGGACACAGAGCTGTGGGGGGAGATAGAACTGTGGGGGGGGAGAGAGAGCTGCGAGGGGAGAGAGAGCTGCAGGGTGGAGATAGAGCTGTGGGGGGGAGATAAAGCTGGGGGAGATAGAGCAGGGGGAAGAGCTGGGGAGAGAGCTGTGGGAGGGAGAGAGCAGCTGGGGGGAGAGAGCTGCAGGGGAGGGGGAGAGAGCGGCTGGGTGGAGAGAGCTGCAGGGGAGGGGGAGAGAGCTGCGGGGTGATAGAGCTGGGGTGGGGAGAGCTGATTGGGGGAGAGCTGCTGGGGGAGAGAGCTGCTGGTGGGGATAGAGCTGCGGGGGGAGAGAGAACTGCGGGGAAGGAGAGCTACAGGGGAGGAGAGCTGCTGGGGGGGAGCTGTGGAGGGGAGAGAGAGAGCTGTGGGGGGGAGAGAGAGCTGCGGGGGGAGAAAGAGCTGCGAGGGGAGAGAGCTGCAGGGGGGAGATAGAGCTGGGGGGAGAGATGCGAGGGCGGGGGAGTGCTGCTGGGGGGGAGAGAGCTGTGGGGGGGGGGAAAGAGAGAGCTACGGGTGAGGAGAGAGCTGCCAGTGCTGGAAGTTGGGCCGGGCGCCCCTGTTCGCACTGTGGCCCTCTATGTGCTGCTGGATTCCTGCTCTCCCCCGCGGCGGCTTTAAAGTTGCGTCTGAATTTGTTTTTTCGTGTTCGTACAGGGGGGGGGGGGGGGTTGCGGCTCCTTACATTTGTCCTGGGCCCCATGATTTCTGTTGGCAGTCCTGGTGGCGCTTCTGTATTCCCTCTCTGGGACCTGCATATATCTGTTGTGCATATTAAAGGGATCCTAACTGTTATGGTGCTGTCCCTAACTAAAACACAAACAGGGGGGGCTAATCGCTTCTTTACTGGGGGGACTTTCCCCAGCCTCTACTCCCCGAGGCCTCTACTCGCCTCTCCTTTTGTAACCTAACCTTCTGACTCTGACGTGTTATCATCCAATGCTTACTATTAACGCCTTAGATTACATTAGTAACCAACACAATGAGGAGGGGGGTTGCATATCAATATACTTATATCTGCTGAAGAGCAAAAAGAAAAACATGAAAATACCGCAACCAACCTTTTTCTGCTGCAGGACAACCCATGGACACACAGGGCGCTCTTCTTTTGTACCAAATTTAAAGTTGTTGTTTCTTCTGAGATGAAACACAGCACTAGGAGCATTTACTTAGAGGGCACTGGTCCGAACATGGGTCAAGCTTTTGGTGGGAACTGTGATAAATCTCTGGGAGGTCTTAGTTTAGGAGAAGCCCATCATTTAAGCAGGAAACTTATCCTTCCACCTCCGCTTGGACATATGTTGCCTTCATGTCTAGCTGGTAAGTCCTGGGGCAGCCATGCAGAAACACCCTTCAGACACTGTAGCCCTACATGGTTAACAGCAGCAACTCAAAACTGGAACTGGACCACACATTGCTGTTATAATTGTAGACAGGTATTCCTTTTTGGCTACTAATCTACCCTCCCTAACACATAAGCCCTGGTATCAGTGCAGGCAGTGTTAGGTGCAATTTGGGTTTTCCCTTGCAGTAAGCCGCTGAGTGACAAGGGGGGGTGGGCTTAGGCCTGTGTTCTGCCCATCCTGGGCTCATACCTTGGAACCTCCCCCGGGGTACTTAAGGGGCTGCATCACCAAATATAGTCAGTGTTTTCTCCCCTGAGAGAGACTGTTCCAAGAAGCGTGTGTTCAGGGATCTGATCACCTTCCATCCCCTCCCTTAGGGGAGTGCGAGTGGGGACTATACCTCCTACTCCACCAGAGAATAGTAGTGGAAGAGCTAGGATATGAAAAGTTCAGTCCGCGCTCTGGCTCTTTAAATTTGGAGTGTTGGTCCCTCTCAGTTCTCTTGCTGCTTCTGTGTTTATGAGGTGTCTCCCCCACCTCCAAATGTGGTCTCCACCGGAACCCCGATGATGATACCAATATCAGCAAAACAAGAAAAAACACAAAAGCGCACCAAGATGAGAGATAGATATTGTATTAGCAACAAATAATAAAATTAGTAACTTACATATAAAATTTCTTTAATAATCCCCGATTCTGGTGTCTATCACAGGAGTAGGGCATCACATAGGAAGTATGAAGGGTAATCTCAGTTCTGAGAGATCAGACCCGCACGCTGGGGCTGTCTCTGTTCACTCTCCTGTCCTCCACGTGTGGTAGCGTGGTGCGGAGTGTAGCGCGCATGTGCAGGAACCGGGGCCTTCAATAGGTGTCCTTAGGATGCCTGTCCGTTTTTGATAGCATAGAAACAATCGGAAATAAGCAGGCCTTTGCCTGAGGGTTGAATCAAGGCACCATCCGGAGGAAGAGACCAGGGAATCAGTTCAAGACTGTATTCTATGTGCAGTTATACAATAAAGCCGTTCCTGTTTTATAATATACTCCTGCCTGAGACACAATCAATCAGGGGGAGTATCAGAGGGTTCTCCTGCAGGGATTGCCTCCAACACTCCTGGAGCCTGCAAGAGATGGAGGGGCTGAAATCAGGGGCTTAGACCTTCGACCCTACCCCGAGGTACTTAAGGGGCTGCACAGTCAAATTTAGGGAGTTCTCTCCCCAGAGAGAGAGCAAGGAGCGTGGAGTCAGGGCTCTGACCACCTTCCTTCCCCCGCCCTTAGGGGAGTGGAACAACTATCCCTCACCCCACCAGGGGATGAGGGAAGAGCAGAGGATAGACCCTTGAGGCCTCAAGCCTCCTGGGTTGATTCCAGGGACCATCCAGAGGAGAAACCACACAAATAATCAAAAGATTATACACAGCCCCCTGTAATTGCACTCAAGGTAAATGACAAGATGATTGTGATGTCAATAAAGGTGTGAGGCAGTGAATAGCCAAATCCTAGTATAGGATACACAGACAAAAAGGTCACACTACTATATAAATAAAATAACAAAACTTTAATAATCTATGCTATAAAAACCGACGAAACACAATAAAAAATGCATAAAAGTGCATTAGTAAAATCCCCAGATGTGTAGGGTAACGGTACTTATTGAACACTATGTGTTCCAAATAGCTATAGTGTAATCAATACGCTATATAACAGGCTGCAGACAAGAGCATACAGGTATTCTCAATGGAATTTTATAATGTAGTATAGGGATACACCTTCTAGGGCCTCTGTAGGTAAACACTGTGTGTGATGGTAATGGGTAAATATTCTCCCTAGATCAGCTCAATAAGGTCACAGCTAATAAAGGATCCCACCAATACCCAAAACTCAAACAGCGTATCCCCAGCAAAACAAATCCCTGCCGCGGGGCAAATAACACAAGCAGCGGGAGCAAGAGGAAAGGACCCGCAGGCTATAAATGCACCCAACAATGAATGTACACCTCAACGCAGTATATACTACTACATGTGCTTAGTGGTGGATGTGTAACCAGGTGAAATAAAGTCACGGTGCATAGAGGATACAATAGAACTGCCCGCATAGATCGTGTAGCATACAGTTAAGACACACCACCAGGGAGTAACAAGGTATCCCTGTAGCGTGTAAATCAAAGTGGGTCCCTGTTAGGCGCAATACGACCTGATACATGAGAATCTCCTGCAGCCTGTTAACTTCGCATTCAGTTGGGAGCTGCCGTTACTCCAAAGACACGCCAGTATTTATCTTGACACTTTCCTACGCCCCTTTGTAAAAACCCTTCCCTCGTACCTTAAAGATACGAAGGCAGCCCTTTTGAGGCTGGAGGATATTACTGTGGACAAAAACACCTTACTCGTAGGGATTGACGTTGAGAGCTTATATACAAGCATTCCCCATTCATCAGGGTTACAAGCTGTGCAACACTTTCTTCGGGCAAGAGATACTCATTCAAGGGTACATAATGAATTTGTCTTAGAACTGCTGAAATTTGTGTTAACCAGGAATTTCTTTTTATGCAATCAAAAAATATACCATCAAATTCAGGGTACCGCCATGGGCACCACATGTGCTCCCACCTATGCTAATTTATATCTGGGCTGGTGGGAGGAAACAGTGGTGTTCATGGAAGACTACTCTCGGTACACCAACCATATCGATCTTTGGTCACGGTATATCGATGATGTGCTCCTTCTATGGAGCGGTACCAAAGAACTCCTGGTCGAATTCATTAACAAACTGAATGATAACACACACAATCTCAGACTTACCTTTGAAATTCAAACAGAGAGTATCAATTTTCTTGATATTACCATCAATAAACATCGTGATGGTAAACTAGAGACTACAATATACCGCAAACCAACTGCGACGAATAGTCTCTTGGCAGCAGACAGCCATCACCCCAGACATCTTATTTCCAATATCCCTACCGGGCAGTTCTTACGCCTTAGACGTAATTGTACAACCATCACAGAGTTTAAAACTCAGGCCCAAGACCTCACTAGACGGTTTCTAGATAGAGGATACTCTAGGACATCAGTCAAAAAAGCCTACCACAGGTCACTGGTGACACCTAGACCGAGCCTCCTTATTGATCATCCTCGGGTTCATGATAATGATATGGACACACAGACAATTCGATTTGTTGGCACTTACTGTTCACAGTGGTCGACCATACGCAGCATTATGAACAGACACTGGCATATATTGCTTCAGGATGAAGATCTGGCTAAGATCTTACAAACTAAACCTACCATGGTTAGTCGTCGAGCGGCTAACTTACGTGACCGCCTTGTCAAGAGCCATTTCCAACCTAAATCATCTCGCACCTGGTTGGATCATAAACCCAAGGGTACATACACATGTGGACGCTGTAAGGCGTGCCCTTCAGTCCAAGTAACCAAGATCTTTACAGACTCCACAGGCACACATGTTTACACCATAAAAGACTTTATTAACTGTCTAACCACAGGTGTGGTGTACCTTATCCAGTGTACATGTGGCAAACAGTACATTGGTGAAACCCACAGGGCATTTAAGGTTCGAATTTTAGAGCACCTTGGGTCGGTGCGAAACAAGACGGATACACCAGTGGCAAGGCATGTGAATGATGCACATTCTGGGGACTCTTCTTGCCTAAAGTTCAACGGCATATCACACATACCCTGGGGCCCACGCAAGGGCAACTGGGATATTAAGCTACGCCAACATGAATGCCGTTGGATCCACTGTCTAAACACACTGGCACCCCACGGCCTAAATGAAGGCTTCATTTTCTCCTCATTCCTTCCACAGGGTTAGAGGGATCCTGGTATACAGATATTTAATTTCTAGCGTAGAAGGAGTCGTTTTTGACTTTTTAGGCGGCTCCGCCTAGTGTAGCACATTCCTACACCTCTGACACTAAACATATTTTTTCTGTTAGCCTTATTCATTGCCTTCCTTATACCCCTTGTGTGCATCATTTGCATGCCTTCCTAACCCTTCATCTCACTGGTGTGTTGGCTTTGGGCTGACATATACTAGATACCCTGTATTTCCATCATTAGTGACTGTGTCATTCTCTATTCCCACCTCAGGATTTCCTATATTGGGTTGGGACCTCAAACTTTTTGCTCGAAAACTATCACTCCATGTCTTCTTCAAACGGAGACAGAGATTGATGAATGTAAACACACCATGTGAAAATTTTGATACACAAGATCATGCATTACTACAGATATTACATGAATTCGAAGATGAGAATACTAGAAATCCGGGTGAGGGGCCCTTTACTAAGTTACGCAACAAGTCGCGGTTTACTCCACCATTACAGGGCTGTACTAACGTGGATGTCTTTACCCAATTGGTATCTAGCGATCTCCAAAAAATGACAAAAGGTTCAAATAAGTTTAATTTGAATTACAGGGAATATAAGGCCCTGCAAGATCTGGAGAAGAATGACAACATTACTATTAAACCATCTGACAAAGGTGGGAATGTTGTCATTCTGGATACTACCTCATATGTGAGTGAATGTACGAGACTTTTGTCTGATCGACACTGCTATAAGATGCTACCGAATGACCCGACTGCAAATTTCCAAACTGAACTGGCTGAGATTTTACATCATGCTATTGAAAATAAGGTTATTACTAAAAATGAAATGGAATTTATATTCATTAAATATCCCCCTCTGTCCACATTTTACCACCTACCTAAGGTACACAAGGGGGTCTGCCCACCACCAGGCAGGCCGATAGTGTCAGGCGTGGGTAACCTCACCTCTCACGCCAGTATTTATCTTGACACTTTCCTACGCCCCTTTGTAGAAACCATTCCCTCGTACCTTACAGATACGAAGGCAGCCCTTTTGAGGCTAGAGGATATTACTGTGGACAAAAACACCTTACTCGTAGGGATTGACGTTGAGAGCTTATATACAAGCATTCCCCATTCATCAGGGTTACAAGCTGTCCAACACTTTCTTCGGGCAAGAGATACTCATTCAAGGGTACATAATGAATTTGTCTTAGAACTGCTGAAATTTGTGTTGACCAGGAATTTCTTTTTATTCAATCAAAAAATATACCATCAAATTCAGGGTACCGCCATGGGCACCACATGTGCTCCCACCTATGCTAATTTATATCTGGGCTGGTGGGAGGAAACAGTGGTGTTCATGGAAGACTACTCTCGGTACACCGACCATATCGATCTTTGGTCACGGTATATCGATGATGTGCTCCTTCTATGGAGCGGTACCAAAGAACTCCTGGTCGAATTCATTAACAAACTGAATGATAACACACACAATCTCGGACTTACCTTTGAAATTCAAACAGAGAGTATCAATTTTCTTGATATTACCATCAATAAACAATGTGATGGTAAACTAGAGACTACAATATACCGCAAACCAACTGTGACGAATAGTCTCTTGGCAGCAGACAGCCATAACCCCAGACATCTTATTTCCAATATCCCTACCGGGCAGTTCTTACGCCTTAGACGTAATTTTACAACCATCACAGAGTTTAAAACTCAGGCCCAAGACCTCACTAGACGGTTTCTAGATACTCTAGGACATCAGTCAAAAAAGCCTACCACAGGTCACTGGTGACACCTAGACCGAGCCTCCTTATTGATCATCCTCGGGTTCATGATAATGATATGGACACACAGACAATTCGATTTGTTGGCACTTACTGTTCACAGTGGTCGACCATACGCAGCATTATGAACAGACACTGGCATATATTGCTTCAGGATGAAGATCTGGCTAAGATCTTACAAACTAAACCTACCATGGTTAGTCGTCGAGCGGCTAACTTACGTGACCGCCTTGTCAAGAGTCATTTCCAACCTAAATCATCTCGCACCTGGTTGGATCAAAAACCCAAGGGTACATACACATGTGGACGCTGTAAGGCGTGCCCTTCAGTCCAAGTAACCAAGATCTTTACAGACTCCACAGGCACACATGTTTACACCATAAAAGACTTTATTAACTGTCTAACCACAGGTGTGGTGTACCTTATCCAGTGTACATGTGACAAACAATACATTGGTGAAACCCACAGGGCATTTAAGGTTCGGATTTTAGAGCACCTTGGGTCGGTGCGAAACAAGACGGATACACCAGTGGCAAGGCATGTGAATGATGCACATTCTGGGGACTCTTCTTGCCTAAAGTTCATCGGCATATCACACATACCCTGGGGCCCACGCAAAGGGCAACTGGGATATTAAGCTACGCCAACATGAATGCCGTTGGATCCACTGTCTAAACACACTGGCACCCCACGGCCTAAATGAAGGCTTCATTTTCTCCTCATTCCTTCCACAGGGTTAGAGGGATCCTGGTATACAGATATTTAATTTCTAGCGTAGAAGGAGTCGTTTTTGACTTTTTAGGCGGCTCCGCCTAGTGTAGCACATTCCTACACCTCTGACACTAAACATATTTTTTCTGTTAGCCTTATTCATTGCCTTCCTTATACCCCTTGTGTGCATCATTTGCATGCCTTCCTAGCCCTTCATCTCACTGGTGTGTTGGCTTTGGGCTGACATGTATACTAGATACCCTGTATTTCCATCATTAGTGACTGTGTCATTCTCTATTCCCACCTCAGGATTTCCTATATTGGGTTTTTTCCTCCCCCCCCCTCCCCTTCCCCCCCCCTCCCTGCCCTCCCCCATTTTCCCCGATTCCTTTATGTATATGTGACGACTACATATGTGCTAGTTATGCCTCTTTAATTTAATCAGGCATACGTCTCCTGTCCCTCCCCTTCAAGGAGGGTATAAAATAGGTCTCACTACCCGATTATTCAAGCTACTAACTCCTCCCCCTTGAGAAAGCGCGTGATGACGCGCGAAACGTACGTCGGGGAAACGCCGTGACGTCATTACGCTGACGCATGCGTGAACTGTGTCTTTGGAGTAACGGCAGCTCCCAACTGAATGCGGAGTTAACAGGCTGCAGGAGATTCTCATGTATCAGGTCGTATTGCGCCTAACAGGGACCTGCTTTGATTTACACGCTACAGGGATACCTTGTTACTCCCTGGTGGTGTGTCTTAACTGTATGCTACACGATCTATGCGGGCAGTTCTATTGTATCCTCTATGCACCGTGACTTTATTTCACCTGGTTACACATCCACCACTAAGCACATGTAGTAGTATATACTGCGTTGAGCTGTACATTCATTGTTGGGTGCATTTATAGCCTGCGGGTCCTTTCCTCTTGCTCCCGCTGCTTGTGTTATTTGCCCTGCGGCAGGGATTTGTTTTGCTGGGGATACGCTGTTTGAGTTTTGGGTATTGGTGGGATCCTTTATTAGCTGTGACCTTATTGAGCTGATCTAGGGAGAATATTTACCCATTACCATCACACACAGTATTTACCTACAGAGGCCCTAGAAGGTGTATCCCTATACGACATTATAAAATTCCATTGAGAATACCTGTATGCTCTTGTCTGCAGCCTGTTATATAGCGTATTGATTACACTATAGCTATTTGGAACACATAGTGTTCAATAAGTACCGTTACCCTACACATCTGGGGATTTTACTAATGCACTTTTATGCATTTTTTATTGTGTTCCGTCGGTTTTTATAACATAGATTATTAAAGTTTTGTTATTTTATTTATATAGTTGTGTGACCTTTCTGTCTGTGTATCCTATACTAGGATTTGGCTATTCACTGCCTCACACCTTTATTGACATCACAATCATCTTGTCATTTACCTTGAGTGCAATTACAGGGGGCTGTGTATAATCTTTTGATTATTTGTGTGGTTTCTATTGGTTTCCCCCTTGCACCAGGTAATTTGTGTTTCTATGTTTGTTGGTTTGGTGCAGCGACGTATTTTTGTGTGTTTATATTACCATCCAGAGGAGGGAAGAGAATTGAACCAGTTATATGCTGTATTCATTGCTGTTGAAGAATAAAGCGTTCCAGTTATTTTATATACCCTGCCTGAGACTGCAATTAATCGGGGGAGTATCAGTAGTGAGTTCTCCTGCAGGGATTGCCTCTGGTATTACTGGAGCCTGCTGGATGGAGGCGCAGCACCAGTGATAGAGAACCAGCCATCACCGCAAAAGCCTATCCTGTCTTCCACACTACCAGCGGCGGAACCTCTGAGCTTCTGTGAACCAGCAGGTAACCAGCACATGACACCCTGTAATAGTGTAATCTCCCAGAGGGTGGGGGAAAACCTGTTACATAATGTTGTAAAATGTTTCTTTTTTTTCAATCATGTTCTAGTGGCAGCTATGCTAAGAAACACCTTAAACCATTCATTTGATCCCAAAAAGACTCTGTGCTTTCAATTTCACTAGTTTAACCATAAATAAGGGACCTTTAGTTCATCCAAGTATACATGATAAACTGTACATAATACCACACTCCTCCCTATAGAAGTTTGCTGCTGGTAAAAAGATAGGCCTTACATATAGAAAAACAAAGAACGATTCCTGCGCTCCTACCAATTAGGCTAAAATAAAATAGTGATCTCATGAATAAGGGTTATTTAGTTAAACCCTTTGGCCAAAGCGTTATAATCCTGCAGCCCCGTCAAGGCATAACCATATTTGCAGGTACCAACACCGAATATATGTAATTATTGTCCCATGGACTGGTTCAAAATATGAGTTAGCCCTGAAGGGGTTAAATAAAGCATATGCTTTACACCTCAGTGCCAGTCTGCACATCACCCTCCATTGAACAGTAGGTGAATGTATAAGGCTGCCAGAAAGTAATATGTGTAAGTTTTATTATATTCACACCAGGGAATCTGTGCATCCACATTTTACCAGTATAATAAGGTAACTATGATACTGGCTCTGGCCAGCTTTTAATTGCACTACTCACAAAAGCAATTTCTTGAATCTTCTTTTTTCAATCTTCTTTACTTGTAATCCATAGGGACATGTTGTCTCAACGGCTTCTTAAGCTAAAATGAGACGGAACAGGTTTTATGTAAGGCCTGTGACGTCCATTTTAAGGTCAGATGGTAAAGCTCCCCTTCATTACTTTAGCAGTACTAGCCGCTAAGTTAATAAAGGGGTTAACACCTCCCGCAAACCCCCCGCCAGGCCTAAACACCCACCATGGGCCAAATACCACTTTCACCCCCACTACCCACAAAACACCTAGCACTGGTAGTTAGACCCATTCATTGCCTTAGCGGTTTACCGCTAAGGTAAATGAAGCTGTCTGTAAATGTATGTTTATTGCATCGGATTGATGCCGGGGGTCTCCAGAGCTGGTATTAATGTGTATCAGCTCCTTTCTAAGTCCTGCTCTCGGATCCCATTTCGCCACCCTTGGGCTGACGAGATAAATCTTTGATCATCACTTGAGTCTAGGCTGTATTGTTTTACCAGGAAGTAATACATTGAGATTTACCTCTCGTTTTCAAGAATGTCCTGGGCACTGAGTTATGATGACAGATACATGGTTACAAATACATAGTTACATTAAGTGAACAGAGTTATACATTATATAGAAGACATTCGATGCACAGTAAGAGATAATATATGTTATCGGCGTATGTAACAGTTACAGACCAGATTAAAATGTGAGACAGTTTTAGTTTTGAAAGAACATAGACTGGTGGTGGAAGTGAGAGTCTCCGGTAGATTGTTCCATTTGTGAGGTTAACGTTAAGTGTTAATATAAGTGCTGCATGTGGTATGGGTGAGGAGCTTGTGCAGATAGACAGGTAGCTTGACCATAAAGTATTTGAAGGCAAGACGGGAAAGATGAACTTTGTGCCTAGACTCAAGTGATGACCAATCTAGTTCTTTGAGCATTTCGCAGTGATGTGTGTTGTAGTTGCATTGGAGGACAAAACGGCATATTGAATTGTAGAGGGTATCAAGTTTGCTAATGTGGGTTTAGGGTGCCGTGCCATATACTATGTCCCCATAGTCTATAATTGGCACTAGCATCTGCTGTGTTATATGCTTTCTGACCAGCATTTTTAGGGAGGATTTGTTCATATAAATAACACCTAGTTTGGCATAGGTTTTGGATGTCAGGGTATCAATGTGCATCCCAAATGTTAAATGGGAGTCAAACAATATGCCCAAATATTTGAAACTAGTAACAGGAGTTAGGGTGGTTTTAGTGTTGGTTCTGATCTGGAGCTTATACATTGGAAGCTTTAAAAATCTAGCCTTGATCCCAAATACCATTGTTACCGTCTTGTCGGTTTGTTTTGGGAAATCCAATTTTCAAGTCTCAAAAAGTCAGATTGAAGTATGTGTTCAAGGTCGGAGAGGCTAGGGCTGTGTGCATATAAGTTTGTGTCATCTGCATACAGTACATGTGTATTGAAGCTCCCTTACAAGCTGTAGGAAGATCATTGATGAACACTGAGAAGAGTAGGGGCCCCAGAACAGAGCCCTGCAGGACACCGCAGGTGATATCCAAGGGGTTGAAGTTAGAGCCTGAGATGGCCACATGTTGGAATATACCTGATATTTAGGAATTAAACCATTTTAAAGCATGTTTCCCTATTCCAGAGCACTGGAGTTTGTTTAGCAAGATAACATGATCAAGAGTATCAAAAGCCTTTGCAAAATCTAGGAATATTGCACAAGTAAGTTGTCCCAGTTCCATTCCACACTGGATCTTATTGCAAACTTTTAGCAGGGTAGTTACCGTGGAGTGTTTGGGGCAAAAGCCAGATTGGAATTGTGTAGGAAAAATTGTCATTGTATAGTAGTCGCTTAATTGGGAGTGAACACATTTTTCCATTTGAAATAGCATTTGTAGAAGAGAGATTGGCCTGTAGAGTTGACTAGGGAAGCAATCGGTTTGGCAATGGCTGAGGCACCAAGTCTAAGGAACTTAGTTTGCAGTAGCTCAAGTCCACATTGGCTGCTTTGTTTTAGTTTGAGTAGCACTTGTGTAATCTCCACTTCAGATACTGGACGAATTGAAAATTGTGGGCAGTGTTGGGAGAGGGTGTGGCTGTAGGGGTACTTTTAGGATGCGGTTCATGTTTGTTGTTTGGGCTGCGTTTTGCTAATAAGTTAGTAGCACACCCCAAAAAGTATTCATTGAATGCACTTACGATGTCAGTGGGGTTTGTCAGAGTAATATCCTCCTTAATGATATTACATAGTTGTTGATGGCTAGAAGGCTGGAATATATTGTTGATAACCTTCCAGAAGTTAACTGGGTTTGAGGTATTCTGGCGAAGATTAACAGAGTAATATTGTGCTTTTGCGTGTCTTATTTGTGTTCTGCACATATTCTGCAGGCATCTGTAGCTATTAAGATCCTTGATAAAGCCTTTACTTTAAAGCTTTTCCACAAGGCATCCCTATGATGCCTTGTGGAAATATAAAGTGTACAGCAGCGGCAGCTCTTATTCGAGCAAATGCCGCTGGCTGTATGAGGCTGGGAAGCGGGTAGCCGCGGCGCGTGGCGGCGCACTGTGACGTCACGGTCACAAGCGCGCCCGGCTTCCCCGTCTTCCCCGGCTTCCCCAGGCTTCCCCGACACCCCTGGAGTTCAAATCTATGTAAGCGGGGGTGCGGGGAAGCAGAGGGGCAGAGTAGAAGCCGGGTTCGGGGTGTCTTTGGGGGGGTAATTGCGCGCGATGTGGAGGGGGGGTGCGTGGGGGAAACGCGGCGGCGCGCGTTTCTGACTGGCGGCAGCTGGGGTAGATCCCGGCATGCCGCCGGCATTTACTTTAATAAAGTATGTCGCTACTGTAATATACTTTCACATATTTGTAGACAATTGCATTAAAGATTGCATAATTTTTCATGTATTTAGAGAATGCATGTTTGGATGAGGTAATCTACTTGAGACTGTATTGGGGGTTTTTTGTTCAACATTTCAGCTCCTCCCATAGATTAAATGATAGTATACAGAGCTTTCTGACCATCATATGTATCATCTTCAAGCTTCAGTACACTTGTCATGGAAAAAAAATATTGATTTAGTACACATAAATAACGGTATAAGTATAAATACGAAACTTAAAAGGTGGCAACCTGCTGAAATGTATGTCAATGCCAAGTCACTTGTTTCTATAAAAGTGTGTTTATCAATTTCAATAAAGCTACTAACAGCAAACATACAGTAGAACATGTTTGATTATCATTTAAATAAATGTTAAAAAAAAAAAGGAGGGAAGGAAATGAGGGTAGGGGGGGAAGGGTATTTAAAATAAAGAGGTGATGGGGAGGGAAAAGAAGAGCATCTAAGACCATGAGTACTCAAGACGTAAAAACATAGGGGTCTATGTATAAAGAATTGTTTTTGAAAATGAATTGAAAGAGAGTATTGCTTTTAAAATGACTTTATCGCCTAAAATCCTTAGGGGAATATGTTGGTTTGTCATTATTCCTGTTCTTACATTTGGTGCACGTTTTCTTATCCTACGTATGGTATTTCACATGTTAATTGATTAGATATTGTCTGCATCTTCTTACGTCATTAAAAACTTTGACTCATTTATGGAGCACAATAGTGGTGTATGGTTGTGATTTATTATAACATATAATTTGCACATGTGCATCACAGACAGCTTCTAACTCGACCCCCCCCCAAGAGCACAACACATCAGAATCAGATTTCTAGATTGTTGCACAAAGATGCATGCATTTGCTACTCTTCTTTGCGTCAATTTGTATAACCAAATTACTTTCACATTCAGATACACAAAAGGGTGCTAAGCTTCAGCACACCTTTACACGGATTCATATGAATTTGAGCAAAGGTGAGTTAAAACTTAGCGCCCTTTTGTGGATCTGGGCCATAGGCTGCGTCCAGGGTTGCAGCAGCCGTGCGGAGGCGCGCTGAGGCTGAGGGAAAGCGGGTGCTTTCCCTGGCCTTGGTTAGCGCGCCATCCGTAGGGTGTTGGGGGGTAGGCCAGTGATGTCACGGAGCTGGTTCGCCCTCATTGGGCGAACCGCTTACGTGACCGGCCCTGCGCTCCCGTGAGCGCTTGAAACTAAATTTTTTCTAAGAACCACGCTTCCGCACGCTTGCGCGAGCCCCTGCTAAAGCCGCTCTCATTGCGGCTGCAGGGGCTCACTGGTAAGCGTAAGCGAGCCTCAGCACGGGTCAGCGCCTAAGCGCTGACCATGCCCGAGGCCTTATAGACACCTTATGCATAGGCCCTCTAGTGTCCATTTCTCGAGGAATTTAGCATAACCTCTATATTATTCCAACTAAAGCCCCTACACTCTTTGAAAATTACTTGTAGTATAATTTAAATAGCTCCTAAGTTGCATTATATTAATAATACCCCATATTTTATTACAGACCTTTGTATATATCAGGGAAGATTTAGGTGTTTCAAGCATCTTGCTATAGTGCATCTCATAGCTGTTAAGATATGGGCAAAAATGTCTAGCATTCCATTAATCTATACACTGAATTAGTTGTCCCAATATTATATTTCAAGGATTCCAGTCCGAGGATACCCCAATTAAGGAGTTGATTAACTTGAAAATGTCATACCATCGTTTTTTTTTCTTCAACTTCGGTCCGAATCGCATAATATAGGACAAAGAACCTATTTTAACCCATTGTCACCAGACTAATGGAAAAATGATTGGACTTCTAGCATGCAATTTTAAAGGAGTGAGATACCACCAATATTAAAATGTATAAGCATTTGTCTTTGCATTAGTGCAGATAAAACTCTAAGCAGCTGCGGCCAGATACCCTCCCAGTCTCACAAGTCAGTCTCACTATTAAACTCATGCTCCCATACAATCATATAGCCATTCTTCTCTAAAGTATCTAATGGGGTCAATAACAGGAATAATTACATGGAATCAAGTCATATTTTTTTGTCTTGCCCCTTTGCAATGTACTATCAAAGTCAGTCTCTCTCTCTCTCTCTCTCTCTCTCTCTCTCTCTCTCTCACTCACTCTCTCGTGTTCTTTAAAATATGGATGTATCGTCCACTGAAATCAGTAAGCCAGAATGCAACAGCGCTTAACAATATTTAGTAGTGTATGGCCTTTATTGAACAATGCTGTAAAGTCATCTCCCCGTCCTAGAGTTCCATTAATTTAAATTGAGCTAAACTCTTCTCTTTCACTGTGAGAAACGCTGAATAGGGGCTTATGTCTCATAAAGCAATATTCCTATTTTATTCTGCAGCTATTATCAGACAAGCTGCTGTCATGAATAACAAAACTGAAACACCTAAGTAATCCACAGCATTTAATCACTTGATTCGGTTCTGTTTTCTTTGCAAAGCCTCTCCACCTTAATCTGCCACATCTGGAACGCCATCCAGTGAGCTGTGATGTCATCACCATATTGTTAGAATATTAGTTGCTACTTGTGTGCACATCACAATGGCGTAGGGTCATGCATGAGAATAGAAATTAGGGCTCAGCTCAACATCATAGAAAGGAGTAGTCAATTTTACCAGTGCGTTGGCTGCCAAATTTGCATGATACTACAGCCCCTCTAGTCAGTGCTTTACTTATCAGTCACTGGGACTCAGTTGGTGTAGAAGACAATAAATAAGGCACTTTTCAGGCACACCAGGCTCGTTGAGACAAGTGTGTCAAAGGTGGGAACAGAGAGCGCCTCATGAAACTCCAGCAAGCCATTCCAAATATTCATCTAGACACAACACCTGTGTAGGGCTGAAAGATAAATGACATGGGCGGAGTGAGGATTTTATTAGAATTCATTGGCGATGACTGTGCATATTACATCAGAGCAGAATGAAACTTTCTATTCCTGTCAAGCCATATTCTAAATAGCAAGATGATTTACATGGGGAGTTACAGTAGGTGTACTAAAGATTTATGTTTCAGTACACGGTCTTAATTTATTTTTTCCCTCTTTCTACCTTTATTGTTAGAATTATTATAAAATTGTTAGAGAAAGCATCAGGGCTATGATGAGGTTATACTATTATAGTGGGTGTTTTTTTACAAGACATCATCATGTTCCAAAGTGAAAAGAGCTGATCATTCTCTAAAGAACTCACATGTCTAACTATTTTTTAAAAATCAATAGATATAGGAGGTCATCTATCACCCACCTACCTCTACTCATCCCCCTTCTGCATTTCTCTCTATTTGAATCCTGGCTCTCTTTCTTTCTCTCCTCAGACTCCCCTGTTCTTCTTCTTGTGGACTTCAACTGCCACATATTGATGACTACTCTCTCCTTTGAGCTTCCCACCTTCTCTCTCTAACCTCTTCTCTTGGCCTTCAACAGTGTACTGGAGCCAGAACCCACAAAGATGGCCACTACCTAGACCTGGTTTTAACTAAAAACTTTTCTCACTTATTTCTCTATTTCCCCTTTTGTCTCTCAGACCATTCTCTCATCTCATTTTCTTTCTCTCATTTCTCCCATTCTCCATCTCCATCTCGTTTCTGCAGAAACCTGCGCTCTATTAACCTACCAGCTTTTGATTCCACATTATGCTCCTCCCTCTCGTCTCTCAGTTCTGCTCCAGATCCTGAAAACCTGGTCAGGAACTACAACTCTGCCTTATCCGCCTCTCTTGATCTACATGCCCCACTTTCTCTCTGCCATCCTTGCCCTTCTAACCCCAGACCCTGGCTAAATTTCCACATTCCTCTGAACGCCTCTGGAGGAAATCTCACACTCCCGCAGACTTCCTTCACTATAAATGTATGCTATCCTGTTTCAACTCTGCCCTCTCTCAGGCTAAACAAACCTACTTTTCTTCACTAATCAACACGCACAAGTCTAACCCACGCTGATTCTTCTCTGTCTTTGACTCTCTACTCAAACCACCCTCAGCTGCCTCTTCTTCTTCCTCCATCTCACCTCAGGACTTTGCTGACTATTTTAAGGAAAAGGTGGAATCCATATGTCAGAACATCCCCTATGTTACCTCCTCCCACCCTACACCTCTTCCTAAACCACCTCCTGCCTTCCTTGACTCTTTTTCTGCTGTCTGGGAGGAGGATGTCACTGCTGATCTCCTCTTCTCCCTCTACCACTTGTTCTCTTGACCCCATTCCCTCCCATCTCCTAAAACCTCTTCCTCCTACTATAACCCCTACACTCACACACATTTTTAACTCCTCCCTCTACTCTGGTACATTTCTCTCCTCCTTCAAACATGAAACAGTTATACCATTACTCAAAAACAGCAAGCTTGGCCCTACCTGTCTTTCTAACTATCGACCTGTCTCCCTCCTGCCTTTTGCCTCTAAACTCCTTGAACGTCTTGAATTCTCTCGCTTGCTCCACTTTCTCAACACCTATTCTCTACCTATTCTACAATTTAGCTTCCGCACTGCTCACTCGACTGAAACAGCCCTAACTAAAATAACTAATGACCTCCATGCTACCAAAGACAGAGGTCATTACACTCTGCTCATATTACTTGACCTCTCTGCAGCATTTGACACAGTGGACCACCCTCTTCTCCTTAACATTCTCCTTAATCTTGGTATTCGTAACAAAGCTCTATCCTGGATCTCCTCTTACCTCTCCCATCATACTTTCAATGTCTCTTCTGCTAACATCTCCTCCTCCTCTTTCGATCTTTCCGTGGGAGTAACCCAGGGCTATGTCATGGGACCTCTTCTCTTTTCTCTGTACACACTTTCTCTAGGTGACCTAATCACATCACGTGGGTTTAAATATCACCTCTATGCTGATGACACACAAATTTACTTTTCAACCCCTGACCTTACACCTGCTGCACAGACCAAAGTTTCTGAATGTCTCTCTGTGATATCATCCTGGATGGCCCTCCGCCGACTTAAACTTAACATGGCAAAAACAGAGCTCCTCATACTACATCCCAAACTTGGCCTTACTATCTCCTTCCACATTACTGTTGGAAGTACTATCATTCACCCAGTAGCCCAACATGCTGCATAGGGGTCACACTCGACTCCTCTCTCACATTCTCTTCTCACATTCAAAACATATCTAAAACCTGTAATTTTTTTCCTCCACAATATTACAACGATACGCCCTTTGCTCTGTTTCTCGACTGCTAAAACTCTGACTCAGGCCCTCATTCTCTCCTGTCTTGATTACTTTAACCTCCTGCTGTCTGGCCTTCCTGCCTCTCACCTGTCTCCCCTAGAATCTATCCTAAATGGTGCTGCCAGAATCACTCTACTTTTTCCTAAATTTGTCTCAGCGTCTCCCCTGCTGAAATCACTCTCCTGGCTTCCTATCAAATCCCGCATCTCACACTCAATTCTCCTCCTCACTTTTAAAGCTTTACACTCTTCTGCTCCTACTTACATCTCAGCCCTAATTTCTCACTATGCACAATCCCAACTCTTGCGTTCTGCTTAAGGATGTCTTCTCTCTACCCCCTTTGTATCTAAAGCCCTCTCCCGGCTTAAACCTTTCTCACTGACTGTCCCACACCTCTGGAATGCCCTTCCCCTCAATACCCGACTAGCAAACTCTCTATCCACCTTTAAGACCCACCTTAAGACATACTTGCTTAAAGAAGCATATGAGTGGCTAATATTATACACGATACATAAAGCTTGCCCCCCTGCAGACACACTTACCTGAATGCCCTTCTACTGTCTTTGTACGTTCTCCCCACTAATTAGATTGTAAGCTTTTCGGAGCAGGGACTCCTCTTCCGAAATGTTACTTTTATGTCTGAAGCACTTATTCCCATTTTGTGTTATTTGTACTATTTGTTATTTATATGATTGTCACGTGTATTACTGCTGTGAAGCGCTATGTACATTAATGGTGCTATATAAATAAAGACATACATACATACATACATACATGAAACTATAACTGTTTTGCTATTGTTGCTCTTTTTTAACCTGCATCAAAAAGTTTTACCAATCTGTGTGAAAAAAAATGATATGATATATAGAAGAGTCTTGGTTAAACAGAAAAAATAATCATTGATGTGTCTAAAGGTACCTTCCAGAAGCTTTATTGATATCACCATACTGAAGTTGTTTAATAAGTTCAGTAATTGAAAAGATTTAAAAAATATAGGTTGTACCATTATAACAATAGAGATGAATTACAGTATAGGGAAAGGTGGTATTATTTTGACTATGGAATTGGATATTTTTGTTACTTTTTATATATACCTTGCCAGAGTTCTAGTTGAATCAGATATATTTTTATTACTTTCAGTAACACATAGAGTTTTAAAAAAAATGCAAAAATCAATGCACTCCAATTTATACCCCATAACTAATCACTGACCCCTATGCTTTTATCGATAATATGGAAATTAGATCTTCCTGTGTCCAAGTTTGAAATCGTGCCTCACAAACACAAGTAATCGTGTTGATCCAACACATTTTCCCAGGCTCCTGTCACTCAATCTGGCCACCCTCATGAAAGAAGTTTTTTCTCACTTCTGCTAAGAGACTGAGAATTGAATTCTCCCTATTGTCACACCCCCTTTTTTATGTTATGCAACTATCTGTCACTCAGTGAGCGCTAATACTGTAGCACTGACAAAGACAAAAAGTAGCACAGATAGATAGTGATCAGCCCATTCTGCCCCTTTATATCCCCTTCCTAAATCACTCAAATGTAGGAAAGGGAGTTGGAGATTCTGAGAATGGTTTTGGCAGTTCGTTGGTTCAATAAAGAGTAGGCTCTTATCATTGCAAAATATTGTAGCTTGCAAGGGCTGTGGTGGCCACATATTTAGTGGGAAGGCAAATATTTTACCGAATCCCAGTTTAGATCCTAATACTGTACTTAAGGTGTTAAGTATATTATTGTTGTTTATACCAGCCTTCAAAAGACCATGCTACAAATAAATACATGTACCATGTGTCCCAATCATCTTAGAGAAAACAAACCCAGCTCAGTTTCTGTACAACTCAAGAGGGTTTCTACAAAATCAATATTATTTAACATTGTTAAATACATAATACACTTTTAATATCACTACACATGCCTGTTCAGAGTCCAATGGTTCACAATTATTGCAGTCTAAGGCTGCGCTTATTGTGCCGGCGACGGCGACGCGACCGTCGCGTCAAAACAAATGCATTGTTGCCGTTGTCGGAGCTTATAGTGCACGCGACGGCGACAAAGCAACGGAGCGACAGTGCTACCAAATTTTTTTTCAGCGATGGTCTCCCCTTGTGGCCATTCAGGAGCTTCTCTGTGCCTCTGCCCTCCCCCTTTTCTGACGTCACTGGCCTTGTAGCCAGTGACATCGCCTAAATGTGAAATTCAACTATCGCAATGGCGACGGGTGACATCATCGGTCGCGTCGCTGGCACTATAAGCACAGCCCAATACAGAAGGCTGGATTGTCTCACACCACTGGTACAGAAATGTGATCATTATGAGACATGGATCCCTATCATAGCTGTAGTACTGTCCATAAACACATTTCTCCTCCATGATAATCCTTCGTTATCATATCTTATCATGTCAGGATATGGGTCAAGTCAAATTTACTTCCAAAACACATATAGAACATGAATCACTGCACAGAAATATGCATACATACGTATATAAGTGAACATCATTTTGTTTACGTATTTAAGGAAAGATACATTGAACTGCTAATCTTGTTTTCAAGTATACCAAACTGTCTACAACAGAAAAACAGCACAACAAGAGAGAATCAACAATTGCATTGAACATATATGTCTGAAGTGAGATAGTGCTGAAGACTTGCATTTTCTGAGCGTGCTCTGGATTTTAACGTAATTTGGTAGCTTATTCAATAAATGTGGTGTCAGGTAAGAGAATGAATAAATGGAAGGATCCAGCGCTTCACGGATTTTCAAAAGTTCAATTTTATTGCGCCATACACAACAACCGTTTCGACCTTAAAAGGTCTTTTTCAAAAAATGCATTTTTCACTTGAGAAAGACCTACAGACGAGGCCACGATTATACTAACACTTGCTTTAAACTAGCCTGGTTACATTCAGGGTATGTGCTGGGTATGTTCTGGGCTAGTTTGAGGCACGTTTAAGGCATTTCTGCATTGACTAACGACCCATAGGATTAACACAGCAGGGGTCCCTGGCAGTCCCATTCAGTTTGAATGGGACTGCCAGGGACCCCCGCTGTTAATCTGATAGGCCATTAATCAAGGCAGAAATGCTGGGGCTAGTTTAAGGCATATATTCAGGCTATTCTTGGGTCTTTTTGGTGAATGCCACTGGTTTGTGTTAGAATAATCGCAGTCTATACTGTACTAAGGTCGAAACGGTCGTTGTGTATGGCACAATAAAATTGAACTTTTAAAATCCGTGGAGCGCTGGATCCTTCCATTTATTCAAGACTGGATGATTGTTACAGGTATCCCTTGAACCAGCAGCACCGGTAATACTGGTATGTATATGATTTATGGTGTGCAGCATATGATTGTTTTTTGTAGGTAAGAGAATGAAGCACCTTGAGCTTCCTTATTAAACCTAGAGATACAGTAGTAAGCAGAGATCTGGAGAATAACTTTAAGTAGGTTAGGTTTTTTGTTTTGTGGAATTTAGTAGGCGACTTACAGTAGGCAACAAGAGAGAGGAAATATATCAGTGTGACTCGACTTTGGGAGTAGCCATTTGAACTGGATTTCCATTCCAGATGTTTATAAACCTCAGGTTCCGTGGGCATCCCTAAAAGGTTCCCTGCAATTTTCTGGTCATTTGAAAATGGTACCAAATATAGAAGAATTTACAATGCATCTCATCTCAGACCCGCTATTAGAGAGGGTTGGGGTTCCTTACAATGCATCTGATCACATATAATCTATTAGAGAGGGGTTGCTAACAATACACCTGATCTCAGATGCTATTAGAGAGGGTTGGGTTTCCTTACAATTCCTCTGGTCTCAGACACTATTAGAGAAGGTTGGGTTTCCACATAATTTCACAATATAATTATACGGTTCCTTAACTAAAAATAAAGTTAAAATACACTTCACTAAAGTGAGGATACTATAACTGATATGTGTAAAGATGTAGCCTTTGACTTTGCTCCTTCAGTAACAACATATTCCAGTCTAATTTAAAACATCACAGTTTCCATACAGTAGGTTTAAATGGCAGTGTTAGCCCAGCATATCACATCAGAGAGAACAATGAAGTCCCTACATTTGTATGACAGAATGTGAGGAAGGTAGTGTTTACAATTCAAACTCAGCTGGGTCTTTTGGTCGTCCTTGGAACCGTAATCATCAACAAATGTGACAAGCTTCATCGGTTGAGGAATTTTGCATGGGTTAAGGAGTCATCATTGTACCAGACAAGGTGCCATGTGCATACAGTAGGGAATAGTGGTGGCATGATAGTAAAGATGAATAAACTGTAACTATTTAAAATTTTCAGCTTCACACTGTATTTTCTTTTAAATGTAACACCTTTACCCCTACCCTCTGTGAGATTTGGCTGTTACTAGTGTCTTTCATGCAATTCTGTGATAACCTGTGAGGCAACAGGAGGGCTGAGTGCTCTGTGATGATATGGGAGAGTCAGGACAGATTTACAGGGTACTTTATTCGTTGGCAGCGCCTCCAGTCTGCGAGGATCCTGTGGTAGTAGGATGTTCATGCTAACACCTTTCCTTATCCCAAGATAGTGATTCACACGTGCATATGGTTCAATGGTGTTTATTGCATTTGTAAGATATTACAGCAGTCCCATTCCTTCCTCTGTTTCCATGCAGGAACACTTGCAAGGCTTGAGGCCTTCCATTCTATGATGCTCCTCCTATATCCCCTTATGGGAAACAGGGTAGCTGTTGCTCACATCTCAGGGAGAGGAAAGAGACACACTCACTTTTAGGAGAGTACCAGTTTATATACCCTGGGGTTGGGCTTGTAACCCTGCCCCATAACAGGGCAGGTCTGATACTGACAGGTGTCACATCTGCACATGTGATCAAGGCAGTACACTCCCCCCAGACAGACACTCTGGTTGTTGCTAGGCCCGCCTTTGGATACTTACTGCATCCAAAGCTGCAATAGCAACTAGGCCTACCGGGAGAATTAAACCTTCCAGTCTCTGACTAGCAGGACATATTGTTAGGGCCCAGAGGAAGAGGTAGCAACCGGAGGCTATGCTACATAAAGATAAAATCTTACCTTTCTTCTTTTTGGTACTTAGAACATAAATACAGCACAGTATGGACCTTTTAAAAAATATGCCCCTAAAAGCTTTGCTACCTGTTTAAAGGTATTATTCTATGACACTTTTTGCAAGCAGCTGTACACGAATGAGCAATCTTTCACGGATGTGGTAAACTGCTTTAAGTCCTATTTTACTGCAATCAGTTTATTGAGAAAGTAAAAATTGTTTTTCATCAGCTATTTTTAACATTTCTGCATGGCAATTTAATTAATCTTTATTTGCTTGTAAAAAAATTACATCAAATTCCAACATTGATGTTTTTTCCACCTCAACCCTTTACAATCTGTACTATCTGTACTTGTCCAAACGCAAATACAGATTTTCAGAGCTCAACTCTTACAATACACTGGGCAGACACTATTTAATTCATTGTATCATGCTATTGATTTTAGAATAGGGTTGTTTAGGATTGCTAGGTGTGGTGGATGCTTCTGTCTGCTTTATTGCTGACATCAGATTGGACAAAGGAGAGGCCCTAAATTTTTGTATTGTTCTTAACACAGGGGACCATATATACTACTAGTACATATATTATATGGCCCATAATCTTAACTTGATATATTTCAAATGTGTTTTGAACACTGAATGAATTGTAACTAGGCACAGTCTAATCTGTAGATAATACGTTTCACTTTAGTAAATATGGCCCTGAATTTGTTCAGCACAAAGATCTTAATCCGGCGAATGTTTTCAGTCATTAGTATTGTGTGAAGGTTGTATACTGTATACTGTAGCTATTTTGATTTCCTTTTTCCATTCCCTGCTTATCATAGATTACTACAAATTCCTTGTGAACATTTTATGCAGGTTCATTTATTGTTGAATGTAACCTCAGAGATGTTTGAACCTGTGCCAATTTTATTCGTACATTTTTGGCAACAATTGCCAAATGATTCATAAAACACATACATTTTTGTATCTGATAGCTTGTTTTTGGAGATTTGTAGACCAACAGGGGTTAATACTAAGGGGGGGGGGAAAGCTTTGGCTATCCATTAGTAGAGAACCCAATGTGTCCTTATTTGTAAGTCGAGATGTTAACTATAACTGCTGCACATCTTGCTTTGAGGAGATTTCCATTTGAAACACATTAGAAATTAATAACTTTTAATATTATAGAATAAACCCCTACATTAGTTCAGGTGCTGGTGTTTGACTACTGTACATCTTGATGTTTCCATTTTCCTAGACAGTCGTTAAAACTAATATCCTTCCTCGTCTTCCACAGCTAGCCTAACCAAACTGCAATAACGGGGTCAACGTACTTATTAATGATGGGCACATTCACTGGAGTTTAGGTTTTCTTTAATTTGATTGTTTTATATATATATATATATATATATATATATATATATATATATATATATATATATCCAAAAGATTGACCTAGGCGCAAGTGGAGACAAGAAAGAAAAACATAGGGTAGTATGTTCTGACAATTTGACCCATAAGAGGTACGATATGCACTCACAGAGTTGAGATAAATTCAAGCCTTGTATCCACTCTGGGATCTGGAACAGTGTAGAGAATCTGGAACGTCCAGCAGCACGTATTTCACAGCCAAGTGATATCTCATACGTTGCATTATATGTAGAAAGGAAGGTAAGAAACACACAAATAGTGTAACACAGTTTTAATAAAAAATATATAATCCAATAACAGTAGGTAAAAAACTCACACTTTGTGAGCTCTCATAAAACGGTTGACAATTCAGAGTATCTCACACTCACAAAGGGCTAATAATATTCTGCTGGTCTTCTAACAGTCTCTAACGATATCCATATACACCTCTGTTGTTATCCTGGTGTGGGATGTTGTATACACATAGTATAAGTGGCCGTAGGCTCTAGTGACGTCACACTGAGCACTTGCACTATTGATAGTGCCCAAAGTCTCCTAGGACCGGATATACTCCCCGTTTAAGTGATCCTTCTTGGGTCTCTCTCTGCACCTAATGTGCTCTTAATACTCACGGTACTTTGGGGCTCAAAAGTTCTTATATTGTACTCCGTTGTAGACAGTCACGGCCTCAGATAAAAACTCCACCCCAACCCCGGCAACTCCCGTCCTCTGCGTTCGTCTGGTACCTCTGCAGGACGTGTTGACATGATGATGTCACTCAGTCTTGCGAGAGTTCCGTTCTGCTGCTCGTAGCTCACTGTTTTGCCAAAATAATTAGTCTTCCACGTAAAAACATGTAGCGCAACAGCTACCAAGTGTTCCTGTGTTGCTCAATGACAGATAATCCACGCCCTACACGTTTCTCCTTTCGGCTTCGACAGGGGCTGTTCTCCAATTATTACCATGTATGTTTTGTCATTTGGATGTAGCACTGGGCACCCCCTGTCGTTTGCTACATTCATGTGCCACAGTCCAGTGGCACTCTATGTGGCATTACATATAGTCAAGATTAAGTGGGTGTGGGCGTTTCAGCTTACTGGGTTTGTGTGTTAATTAATTTCTGACTGGAATCAGTTGTATGGAGGTTGTGGCACCTCCCCCAGAGCTCACGTCACCTCCCCCTTTTTAATGGTGGATCTCATATTGCTGCAGGTAAGGAATCTATTATGGTTCTTCCCCCTTATACAGAGGTATAGGGAACAAATGCAGTGTAGTGTAGGACTTGCACCTATTATGGTTTACCTTGACGATTTGGTGTGCAGGCTTATGATGCTTTGGCCAAAATATCTAACTAAAAAAACATATTTTATTATTATTAGTATTAGCATTTTTATTAGTACTGAAGCATTATTTCTTGCAATTATTGCCATGTATGTTTTGTCATTTGGATGTAGCACTGGGCACCCCCTGTCGTTTGCTATATTCATGTGCCACAGCCCAGTGGCAGTCTATGTGGCATTACATATAGTCAAGATTAGGTGGATGTGGGCGTTTGAGCTTGCTGGGTTTGTGTGTTAATATATATATATGTTATATATGTTATATATGTTATATATACTGTATAGTTTTAAATGATCGTCAAAAACTTATAAGGAGGGAAGGTTTTTATATATTTCTGTTAAATTTTCAAACTTATGCGCAAATGTTATTTTTATTTGTAATCTCAAAGGTTCACCCAGTTTATAAAAAGTAAAAATGAATCTGAGGATTAACTTCAGGGCTGCACTCTTACACTTCATTTCAATTTATTTATCTCCCCTCTCTAAGGGTCTTATTCTGTAAACTCCGTTAGCACTTTACCGTGCGTTCTGCATGGAAAGCCCCATTCAAGTCAATTGGCCTTTCCGTACAGATCGCTCGGTACAGCGCTAACGGCGCTTACAGAATAAGCCCCTAAGAATGTTACTTGGTAGGAAGGTAATCGGTCAGTCAGGAAGGACCCCACAGTAGAGGTTAGCTGGGGCCGTACAGTTGGATGCAGAAGTTCTTCTGGCATCGGCCAGATGGATTCACCTGGGTGGAGAGAGGGGTGGGTTGGCGAGAGAGGGCTGTCAGTAGCCCTGATTAGCCTTCCTTAGCTTTTGGCTTGAATTTTGCTCAGATTCAAAAAATTTGTTCCGGAATTGAACTCTTGAAACCTTACTATTACTTTGTTTATCTTTATTTTTTTTCTCATAGGTACATCAAACTAAATGATCAAATTAGACTCATATCATATATCCAAGAGGCTTACATCAACACAGACATGGTAAATATTACAATACAGAAATAGAACGATGGTCTGAAATGCCGATATCGATATCTGTATTATGTAGTTTACCCCATCTACTCAAGCTAAAACTTCCCAAATTGCTCAATGATGAGAGCAGGATGCAATAAATGCATAGGCCTATATTTATTAAGCAGTATACATCGTTTAGCTCTGTGCCTGGGCGATCACTTGGGGTCCCTTCTGTCACATATTTCTATGTGGTTTAACACTGCAACGCAGGTGTGAGGCAGATGCAGAACACAGGAATATTCATTGTCTGTATTTAATTGTCAGAATCATTACATGCATCTGGTATATAATCTGGTATAAACTATAAAATAAAAGCTAGCTCCCTTACAGCATTGACTGCACTCTTATTACTGCCTTCCATACAAGCCTAGAGCTAACTAATTTTCAGGCTAGAGAAACTGTTCATCCTGTTCCTTTCCATGCTACTGCTGCAGAGTGCCCATGTAGACATTGGTTCTCCAGAACCAGTGATTTTTCCTGACCCTGGAGCCTATGACGTCTCATTTGAGCTCAAGAAGCCGACGGGTCAACATCGTGGATTTAACATGGGGTTATTGGATTAAAAGATGAAGACAGAAGATAAAGAAAATAAAGAAAGAATCACAGATGAAGAAAGAAGAAGATGAGAAGATTAAAGAAAGAAGAATTTGGTTACCTGTTCCGGATCTTCACGGTGGATGGCATTGGATTGAGTTTCACGACGTCACAGTACGAGAGCTTCCTGATACCCCAGGATTCGGAGGGCCAACACTTCTAAAGGTAAGATAAATATTGAATGTATGTACTTTTATTTTTACAGGTTTTATGATTGGATTTTTTTTTATTATATGTTTTTCATTGCCCATTGACTGCTAATGTATTAATCTGTGCCTGTTTAGGGTACAGATGAATACAGTGGTAGCCAATGCATTTTTGGCCAAATGCATTTCTTCTATTGGCTGTTTTATTCTCTATTTCTGTTTAGTGTTTAGATTACATTGTTTTGAATTATGATGGCTTGTGTATTTTTTTGGGGACAGATTGGTTAGCGTTTTTATTAAATGATGTATTTTGTTGGCTACTGGTTTTCATTTATGTGTTGCCTAGTGATTGTATTAATTAATTGTTGTGTTGCTTACTGCTTTTATGTATTAAATGTATTGTTTGGCTAGTGGTATGATTTGTGTATTTTATTACCTAGTGGTTTTAATGATTTCATTGAATGCCTAGTGGTTATTTTTCTTTAATTGATTGGCTAGTGGTTTTGTTTAGGTAATTGATTGTATGTCTAGTGCTTTTAATTTTTTTATTTTGGGGGTTTAGGTTCTTGTTGTATATGTTTGATTATTGTGTATTTTGGACATTCATGCTTTTGTATTAGGGTGACCATTGACTGCTATAGTAGCTTATCATGCCCATATTATATGAGTATGATGTACTACTATGCCAATCAATGGGTACAGGGTGGGTATTGTGGGTCCGGGGTGGGTGGTTAGGCCTCCCGGGTGGGTATCGGGGAAGGGTGGGTTAACTCCTTAATTACTATAGCGGTTATTAACCGCTAAGGTGATTAAGGGGTTAGGGGCCATTAGATTGTATTTTGTATGTATTCATTCGGGCAACGGAGGACATGGCCCTGCAGAATGCTGACAAGGGTGCCCTTCATAATGACAGGGGTAAGTAGAACAGTTTTATTTACTTTATTTATGCTGCCTGGCTAATGTTTTGTTTAATAATGGGCAAACGATCTATTATCCATATCTGGATAATAGTTATTTTGCACATTATTGTACTGTATGTATTTGGGGGGAGGTGTATTTATTTATTGAAATGGAGGCCATCTTTATTATTTTTTACAACACGAATGGTTCCACAGGCCAACAGGGACCCACAGGACCACCCAAAGACCCCTTGATGCCCGTGGGGGACACCCGGGGACCCCTGCTGGCCTATGTTATCAATCATGTGTTCAAATAAATAAATAATGGTTTTATGTGGGGGCACAAAGGGTGGGTTATGTATTGGAGTTTACTACATATTTTAATTACAATTTTGTTACTAGTGTAGATGAGCAGGGGGTCTCCAGAGCAGAACCGCATTGTTTTCAGGTCCGGGGACCCCCTGCTTCCTAAGATATAGACCCCGTTATGGGGTGCCGGTATCTCCTATGCATGTAAATGTCCTGCGTCACGTGACCAGATATTTCAATGCATAGAAGATACCAGCACCCCATAATGGGGCCTGTATCTCGGGAAGCAGGGGGTCCCGGACCTGAAAAAAATGTGGTTCTGCTCCGGAGACCTCCTGCTCATCTACACTAGTAATAAAATGTAAATTATTTTTTTTTTTATTTCGGGCGAGATTTGCGCAGAGAGAGAGGCAGCTCTCTCTCTGCAGCAGAATCAACTCGCCGGGTGAGCCCTTTCAGAGGTCCAATCATCTCATCGCCAGCTACTCACCATGTTTGCAAATGTTGCTATCACTGATATTCGTGACTTTCTGCATACCGTGATAGCAACACTGTCAAAAAATGCGAATTAAAAATCGTGGACTTTACTGCATGAGGCCCCTGTGTGCTGTAGGAAGCACCTCCTCTGCACACCAAGCTGCTGAAGTTCTCTTCCCAATGGCTTTATATAGGTCTTTGATTGCAGCAGCTGTCTTGTATATTTACAAATCTGGCCCCGATTCAGAAATCCTAGTCTGAATTTCTTATTTCTTAACCCCAGCTGGTATCCTTCCAGCTTGGACACCACAGGTCCATTATTATTATAATATTATTATTATTATTATTATTATCATCATTTATTTATAAAACTCCAACAAATTCCGTAGTGTAGTACAATAGGGCTGAAGGATAAAAAAACAATAAGTAACAAACATAAACATACATCATTACAGTAGGTAAGGAGTGCCCCGCTCCAAGGAGCTTACAATCTATAAGGTATCACCGCCATAAAAAGTGAGTTATTTTCATAGTGCAATACATCAACGTTGCATTACCAAAAATAACGCTTTTTTTATTGGATCTGGCAAAAAAACAGTTCACGGCGAGCGCGGCGCGAACAAGAGAATGGCCCTCTATCGGGCCAGACGGTCCATGCGCGCATGCACAACGTGCGACGCCGCGACCCCATTTCGGAAAGTCAAGAAATTTGACTTTTGGCGCCGCAGCCGAGCGATGGCTACGTCACGGCGGCAGTTCAGCCAATGAGGGCAAACCGGCCGCGTGACGTCATGTGATCGTCACGTGTCGATCGCTTGGGTGAAGGCCACATGCGCCGCCAGGCACTCCGTTGCTTGCCAGCGCACACTCACTGGGGCCGTAGCCTTACATCGCATTTTTGGGTATTATCAGCCATACTTATCGAAATGGGATTAACGGCAGAAATTCTGCAGTTTTTACATCTTTAGTCCAAGCTAGCATTAGCCCTGTCTTTCCAATGTATATAATGGCCAATATATTGCCCATTATTTACATAGGCAAGATAAGTTAAACTAACCTGAAATAGATGATAAAATATACCTTAAAATACATTACAGTAAATATTAACCCCTTAGTAATGCAAATGGTCAACGAGTCATGTTTTTCCATGACTAGCTGACCACAAAGAGCTAAAAAGGGGTTAATATAAACATTACACCGCAGTGCATACTCCCCTTGGGGGCCTAGATAGCCACATTGGCAATCATTATAGAGCATTCAAACAAAAAATTGATTACATACCCCAGCCTGGATGAAAGCCGTCCTCATCTTCATGGCTGAAGCCACCAATAATCAATCCAATAAAGGGCTGGAAAACAAAAACAATCCAAACCTATGGCTAACAAAAAAGAACAACTAAAAAAACATAAAAAAATTATCCAAGCTCCATGGTAAAAAAACAAACAAACACAAAACTATAAAACTCAATCCAAAACCCGATGGTCCAAAAAAACAAACAAACAAACCCGAGCCCAATGACCAAAAAAATCAAAGTTAAAAATAAAGCCTATTGCAATTCACAGCAAGTACTGCAGTGTTTACTAGCCACTAAGATAACCAAGGTGGGTAGGTGGTGTAGTTTAATGTTTTTATTAAGCCAATTTGTATCCACTAAGGTAGCCAATGAGGGTGGGTAGTTATTATTATGTCTACCATAGGGTTCTGTAATAGTAAATATTAGAGAAGCCTATGATAGAATTATTATTAAAGCGATCACGAAGTGTGTAAATAACAGGAGCACAAAACGATTGCCAGCTTAGGTAAGAATGTAAAACTATACATTATCACATGCTTTATATATACAAATAAGAAAAAAAGGAAAGGAAAATAACATGGGGGGGCGACGACATACAGTAGTATTGCTACTTTAACTCTGTTTTAACTGAAATTTATGTATCCAAGCTTAATAGTCTGTGAAGGTGCCTGCCCGTGATGGAGTAGATTTGATCTCTTTTGAAGGGAGCTGAGCTCTTCTCCAACACAGGGAAGCGCTTGATAGCATATTAAATCATGGCTTAAGTGTGTCACATGTTAGTCTCCTTCATTTAAAATTGTTTCTGCATAAAGAGCCACCATGAACTGTATTCAATATCAAGATTATTTAAGGAAGGAAAGAGCCCTCAACCCATCAGGGACATTTCTCTGTTCTTTTGGACTCTTCAAGCCAACCTGGTTTCTCTGACTCATGATATTGGAATGAGGCTGCAAACAGGCACATTCAAGTCATGGCTGGTAAAAGTTAGAGATGGATTTGGATCCGCTGCGGATCGTCCGGTTCCTTTGGTCTGCGGATTTCACTGGATCAATCTCAAAAAGGTCGATTCGCATTGTGCTAATTTTTTTTAATTATTATTGCCAATATAATCCACGGATCCCGCAATTTGTTGACGGATCTGTAGGCTCCATTTCGCGGATCGAGCAATCGGCTGGCGGAGTCTTAAAAACCCGCCAACAGATTGCTGAATCCGCGGATTGGATTTTACAGATCCGTCAACGGATTGTATCCAATGGCAGTTTTTGATGAATCCGCGCAGATTAAAACCGACCAAATCCAGCTGCGGATTTTATACCACAAAACAGATTTTGGGGGGGAAATCCGCAAAACGTATTTGGGCGGATTCGCCCATCTCTACTAACAGAGTAACAGAAACTCTGTACCATGTACACTACAGTAAAGACATGAAGCACTTGTGTCCATCCACATTCCCTTGTTTATTCAGCTAAGAAAATATTTTACATTTCATTACTTAATACATAGGGACAATATGTAATTATGAATCAGGTAAAACAATGTAGGTAATTACGTTTTGAACATAACATATGTCTCTAATTGTTCTTTGTAATTACATAGTAGAATTTACACCATCATAAAAACTAGGCAGAGACATTCAAATAGAACCAATTCCAATGCATTTAAAATCATGTGTATAGTTGGCAGTGAATCAGTCATAAATGTATGCTTTTTACATGAAACCACTTCAAAATAACGAGTGTTTTATGGTTTTCATTATTTCAGGGTTTTTTACATTGATTCCGACTGTTTAATTTTGTGAGCATGTCATGTTTCATTTGGATTAGCACTGATTGTCTGGAATATTGCATACAGAGCAAAAAGAATGTGTGGCTGCATACAAACCTAATGTTTACTGCATATGGCAGCCAGAACTGTGTTTCTTTTTAACAGGTGTACATATGAGGGCATATCATAAGAAGGTCAGTAATGTATGTTGAAAAACAGAAGCAAACACAGCTGTTCAGAATTACTGTCACATATTGCTCTTTAAGTGATACAGTGTTAGAGTTTGAAACTGTTAAAGTTACATTTGCTTAGCAACTCTAGTTCTGACTAAATTAACTGCACACAAAAATGGAACATACTGTAAACGAGCTGACATCCTATTATATTAGAATTAACCTTGTGGGAAATGGAAAGTAAGAACTGTACAGCCATTGACACTTGCAAGTATATAATTGGTTATGATCATTCTTCCTAGTATTGTACAGGTTATTAAGAATTTTAATTAGTGTTAGGACCTGTGATTTTGTGGTCATGTCTTGAAGGGGCTCACAGGCTTACAATGCTTTGGCCAAAGTGTTAAACTAAATGACCCTTTTATTCAAGAGATATATAGGTATTTCACTGTGTATTTTTGCCATTGGATTTAGCACTGGGCTCTGTTTGTGTTTGTTTAAAGTATATGATTGGTGTCTCTTTTTACAGATACCAACGACATGTATTACTGAAAGAGCTTATTTGGGCACTAGTCAAATAGCAAAAAATAGTCAATGCAAATATCACTCGTCCTGTGTTGCAGGTGCCTCTGGCAGGTAAAGGGTTAAAAACACATGCTGCTTTTCCCCATCAAATGTGTTTTGTGTCTGCTTTCCTGTCTGTTCATCCAGCCCTCCCTAAGGACCAGAAGGGAATGATGGACATAGCAGTTGAGTACTTCATGAAATAAACTTGTCAGTTCCAAGATTTTCCTAGCATTCCTAAATGTAAACAAGCAGGGGTGAAATGTAAACTAACCACTGAAAATAAAACAAACACTACGAATGTTGAGAAGCCTATCTAGCTAAACCCCCTGGGGCTTAGGGTCTTGTTTTCCCTCTGTGTGGACCCCATCAACAAGCCAAGGGCAGCTTATCTTTCTCATTAACACTGGTATTTAAACAAAGGCATACTCCAATTAGCTCAATAAACTGCCTGTAACATCTACATGAAGATACCATCAAAAGGTAGTAATTGATCTCATGTTCCTTCGTTAAAGAAAAATCACAGATAACACCAAATTCCAGATCTAATGTAGCATTTGAGTATATATTATACATTAAAGCAATTGTTGAGTTTTCTATGCACACCACCATGTGCAAAAATAAATAGTTTTTCATTGTAAATAAGGGCTTTGTATGTCTATTTGAACTTATTGATTACATTACCATCCAGTTGTACAGCAGATGCCTGAGAATGGGGAAGCAACAGCAAAGTGATTGGTTAATGGAGATCATTCTAATTTTGCTGCATTATGCAGTAAGCCCTACACAGCTGAAATATGTAACCCAAGACACAAGAGTTCCCCAAGTGCCATCATCAATAGCAACCAAGAGGCCATGTTTTCAGGGCAACACATACCATACCTAGGCAAGTTGTTTTAATTGTATTGTATATCTTTATTTATATAGCGCCATTAATGTACATAGCGCTTCACAGTAGTAATACACGTGGTAATCATATAAATAACAAATAATAAATAAATATAAATAACAGGTCATGGGAATAAGTGCTTCAGACAAACGTAACATTTAGGAAGAGTCCCTGCTCCGAGGAGCTTACAATCTAATGATAATTAGAGTTAGTTCCTTTGCAGGACTGAACTTGGGACATTCTAATTTACATCAAGCAGACTGAGCATGAACCCACATCATACCTTTTGTGCAATTCTCTGCCCACCAGAGACCTTACTGACCAAAGGGCTCTCATTTACAGGATGTGAGAACGTTACATCTTATTTGGTTAAAGGGCTGTCCAAATCTGTTAACCTCTAAAGACCTAAAGCAGTAAGGTATGGGGGTTCTGGACCACAAAATAGCATTTTAATAGAAAAATACTCACAGGCAAAATACAGTAAGTGAAAGTTTGCATCTCAGGGTTTCTCTGTCACAACGATAACGCGTCTGTGATGTTGTTGCTGCTGAAAATAGACTCCTCTAATGAACTATAACTTTTTACACTGAAACGGCAGTGCATATTCTATAAAGTGTGATACAGTAGTGCTGAATTGGCACAACTACATGGAAAGCCCAGTTCAAGTTAATGGGACTGTCTGTGTGGCAGCACAGAATCATCACTCTCTCACTTTATTGAATGAACACTATGGCACCAGAATGTTAATTGGTTTCCCACATGTTCATGGAGTTGGTAAAACATTGCTAATCCACGAGTGAAAATGTTGTTTGCAATTCAAAGACCTTTTAGAGTGGGGAGTGGGGAGTGGGGGAGGGGTGGGGGATCTCCATAGACTTCATAGTTACATACAGTAAATACATAATAGATGAGGTTGAAAAAAGACATGCGTCCCTCAAGTTCAACCTATGCTAAATTTAGACAACAGATACTTTATCCTATATCTATACTTCCTTATTGATCCAGAGGAAGGCAGACAAAAAACCCGAGTGTCATATCATCAATGATATCTCATAAGGGGGAAAAAAAATTCCTTCCTGACTCCAATAATTCACAATCGTATTACTCCCTGGATCAACATCCTTCCCATGTTTACTTATTTGGTATATCCCTGTATACCTTTCCTTTCTATAAAGATGTCCAACCTTATTTTACCAAATCTATTGTATCTGCCATCACAGTCTCCATGGGTAATGAATTCCACATTTTAACTGCCCTTACTGTACAAAAAAACCCTTTCCTTTGTTGCTGGTGGAATCTCCTTTCCTCCAACCTAAAGGGATGCCCCCGAGTCCTTTGTACTGCCCTTTGGATGAATAGTTCTTTTGAAAGCTCCTTGTACTCTCCCGAATATATTTGTATATAGTTATCATATCCCCTCTTAGACGCCTCTTTTCTAATGTAAATAAATCTAATTTAGCTAGCCTCTCCTCATAAGTTAGATTGTCCATCCCCTTTATTAATTTGGTGTCCAAAATTGTACTCCATATTCAAGGTGTGGTCTTACTAATGCTTTATAAAGGGGCATCATTATGTTTACTTCCCTTCCATTCATTGCCCGTTTAATGCAAGATAAGATCTTGTTTGCCTTTGCACCTACTGCATGACTTGGGGCACTATTGCTAAGGATGCTGTCTACAAGCACTCCTAAGTCCTTCTCCATCAAGGATTCCCCCAATTTATCCACATTTAATTTGTGAGTTGCCTTTTAATACTTGCTTCCCAAATGCATAACCTTACATTTATCTGTATTAAACCTCATCTGCCATTTACCTCCCCAGTCTCTTCAAATCCTTCTGGAGAGAAATTACACCCTGCTCTGATTCTACTGCCTTACACAATGTAGTACCATCAGCAAAGATGGAGACTTTGCTCTTGATGCCAACCTCAAGGTCATTAATAAACAAGTTAAAAAGCAGGGGTCCCAGTACCAATCCCTGAGGTAATTCACTCACGTCCTTAGCTCAACCTGAAAAAGTTCCATTTATGACAACCCTCTGTTGTCTAACCTTCCACCAGTTCCATAAAATTTTAATGAGTCCAATTTGCTTAATTTTGTACCCGAACCTCTTATGTGGAACCATATCAAAAGCCTTTGCAAAATCTAAGTAGACCACATCAACTACATTACCCTGGTCTAAATTCCTACTTATCTCCTCAAAGAAACAATTAAGATTCATTTGGCATGATCTATCCTGCTGACTATTACTAATAATTTTGTTTTCCATTAGGTATTCCTGAATATTATCACGTATTAAACCTTCAAGTAGTTTCCCCACTATTGAAGTCAGGCTTACAGGTCTGTAATTCCCCGGTTGTGATCTTGCTCCCTTTTTAAATATAGGCACCACATCTCCTTTACGCCAATCTTGCGGTACTGAGCCTGTGGAAAATGTAGGGGTTTGGCTATTACTGAACTTGAAGCCTTGAGAAGTCTTAGATGTATGCCATCGGGGCTAGGGGCCTTATATACTTTAATTTTTTCAAGCCGCCTATGAACCTGTTCCTCGGTTAACCAATTGTTCATTAAGTTGGGGGTTGTGGCTTCCTTCTGCAGCACTACTATTGAAACTGATTCTTCCCTGGTAAACACATAGGCAAAGAATTTGTTTAATACCTCAGCTTTTTCCTTATCTCCAATAATCGCCCTGCCCATCTCACACTGAAAGGGTCCTATATTTTATTTTCTCACTTTTTTGTTATTAAGGTACTTAAAGAATTTTTAGAGTTGTTCTTACTTTCTATTGCAATCCTTTTTTCATTATCCATTTTTGCTAATTTGATTGCCATTTTTGTTACATTCCTTATAATTCTGATACGATGCCTCCATCTCTTCTGACTTCAAGAATCTAAACGCCTTCCTCTTCTTTTCCATTTCCTCCCCTACCTGTTTATTTAACCACATTGGTTTTGACATTTCTTTTATACTTATTACCCAAGGGTATACACTGATAAGTGTGCTTTTCTAACAATGTTTTAAAAACTGCCCATTTATCTTCTACATTTTTTCTCTGCAAAAGCATCTTCCCAATGTATTACTTGTAGATTAGTCCAGTTTATTAAAATCTGCCTTCCTAAAGTTGAAGGTCTTTGTTGAACCCGAGTAATCTGTTTTTTGATCATTTATTTCTAATGAGACCATGTTATGATTACTGTTACCCAAATGTTCCAGGACTTGAATATTTGCTATTATTTCTACATTGTTTGATATTACCAAATCCAGTATTGCCCCTCTCCTTGTTGGTTCCTCAATAATTTGGGTCATATAATTGTCTTTAAACACCCCCAAAAACCTGTTTACTTTTGTTGTAATGCTAAAATCACCCATTATGTAAACATGACCTAGTTTTGATGCCTTCTCAATTTGCAAAATTATTTTAGCTTCCTCAATCTCACAGATATTTGGTGGTTTATAGCATATTCCCACAAACATTTTCTTTATACTTTTACCTCCACTGCTAATTTCAGTCCACAAGGTCTCTACATTTTCATCATTCCCTTCATAAACATCTTCCCTTGTAATAGGTTTTAGATCCGGTTAACATATAAAACATACCCCGCCTCCTATTCTATTTGCTCGATCCTTCCGATTAGGGAATAACGCTCCAAATTAACTGCCCCGTCATGAGTTTCATCCCACCATGTTTCAGTAATGCCTATGATATCATACTGCTCCCTTGCAGCTATTAATTCAAGCCTAGCATAAACTTTAATGTGTTTTATTCCTGCGCTATCTTTCCTTGCTTTCACAGACCAGGATCTCCCCACCTATTTAGTAAGGGGAGATACCCCAGAGGGCATCAGCAAACTGTTCTTATCAGCAAATTGATTAACATAGTTTTGTGTCAGAGTGCTGTGCTGCCCCGCACATGTCTAACTACGCCACTGCGTCAGATGTACCCGACGTACGTTTAACCTACTCGGATTCATCGGGACGGGAGGCAATTTGCTAATAAGAGCTTCTACCAAATAGAGAGCTAGTATTATACTATATACAAAGAGAGAGAGTATTGGTAACTATATACTGTACATGGATGCTGTTTGATCTAATAATCAGGACTTCATTGTGAGCATAGAGATGGTGTGTTTCACCTCAATTATCTATATAGGTGCCTAACAGCATACCCTTTTGTTGCGGGGCATTTATACAATGAGCCTCACCCACTAAATAGTGTGAAAAGCTATCCAATATTAATTACTGGCTAAATATACAGCAGTATTGTGCTTATTCTCTCTGCCAAACATTTTGGTAGTAAATGTAGTACTCCTGTCAAAAATGAAGCAGGAGCTAATACAGTATAACTGCTACAGCAAAACATTTTTTCTCCACCACGAGATGCCTTCTCCCTGTTAAGTGCAATTCCATCTGTAATAACGATGGCTGCTAATAAAGTATATAATACAATATATTACGTGTGGTGCACTAAATACGTCATAAAGTATCCTTTTCATTTCTGTTGGGTGTTCTCCAGTGCAGCTAAAAGGGATTCTTTTTCTTTACCGTTAATATCTCACCACCTATTTCCTAAAATAGACATTATCCTCTGTGAACTTCCTCTTTAAATTATCCCCTGCTCACTAAACACCCCCCTTCAGTTCTCACCTCTACATATGAATGCATATTTTCTCCTTTATCACACTCAATGTAGTGGCCAGTGTTCTTGTTTCCTGCTCTGTTAATGTAATTCCTCCTCATCTCCTGCTCCTCCTTTGGGTAGCTCTCCATCATGCAGAGGTCACATGCATCCCATACCTCATCTCCACGTACTTTCCAAAAATTTCCAACACAGCCTCTTGTTTCTTTCCCAGATTTGGCCACTTTCTTCCCTCTTGTTTTCTTTTGCTCACCTCAAAGATTTTGCCAGACTTCCCTTGACATATGAAAGTCTCTTCCCCACCTTACTAAACCTTCTAAAGTCTCTCATGATCTCTAAAAACATCCCGCACATCCAAAACAAACTAGAACTTAATACATGCCATTAAAATATGTAAATTGTGTTCCTCCTCCCTAGCCTCACCTATTGTTTTGTGACTTCTAAACACTCCTAAAATCCCTCACTAATTCAAGTAGGGCAAAACAGAGTTAGGTTCAATATGTTAGCAAGTTTTCTTCCTTGGAAAAAATATATTCTGTGTACCGGGCGTGCACATTTTAAGTGAAACTTCTTTGTCTTTTGTCATTGTTTTGTCACAGAAATTGTATTTGTGATGGTGATGTTTTAATTAAAAAATCAAAACATATTTCAGTGCCAAAACTCAAAGAAGTTTGATTTAGAATGCGGGTGTTAGCTATTTGAACTTCTATATTTATAGTAACTGTGACTTGTTCGTGTGTGCATAACTGTGTGTGTGCATCACTCAGTGTGTGTGTGCGCGTCACTCAGTGTATATGTGTGTGCGTCAGTCAGTGTGTGTGTGCGTCAGTCAGTGTGCGTGTGCCATTCAGTGTGTGTGTGCGCATCAGTCAGTGTGTGTGTATGCGTTAGTCAGTGTGCATTCTGTGTGTGTCAGTCAGTGTGTGTGTATCACTGTGTGCGTCAGTGTGTCTTTCAGTCAGTGTGTGTGTGCACGCGTCAGTCAGTGTGTGTGCGTGTGTGTGTCAGTCAGTGTGTGTGCGTCAGTCAGTGTGCGTCACTGTGTGTGTGTCAGTCAGTGTGTGTGTCAGTCAGTGTGTCAGTCAGTGTGTGTGTCTGTGGGTCATTGGGTCTGTGTGTCAGTGTGTTATTTAGTCAGTGTGTGTGTGTTTGTCTCGCAGGCTCTCCCAGCGCTATTCACCCCCCCGGCGGTGCTGCTGCGGGGACATGGCGCGCTGAGCGCTCTCCCCTCCCCCCGCCCAGCAGTGATGCTGCGGCGGGGACACGGCATGCTGAGCTCTCTCCCCTCTCTCCCCTCCCTCCCTCCGCGGTGCTGTTGTGGCGGGGACATGGTGCTCTGAGCGCTCTCCCCTCCCTCCGCCTTTCAGCTGTGCTGTGGGGACACAGCGCATGGATCTCGTAAAAACTCCCCCTCTCCCCCCCATCCCCCCATTCAAAGAGGAGAAGATCTCGGGGGAGCCGTGGCACAGAAGAGAGTGTGTGTGTGTTTCTCCTCCCTGGTGGGAGCTGGCAACACTGACCTCACTGATGGCCTCTTCTGCCATTATTCATAGTGACTCACAGGTCTATTTGGCATATACCCACTCCTTAGAACCCCTATTGGAATTTTTTATACCAAGATTGGTTTAATTGGATGCAGTTATTCTGGGTGGAGCACCCTACATCTTTCCCAAGGTATAAGATGATGTTGTTACTGGCAGTAGCTGCCTGCCCTAGACCAGAGCACATGGATATATGTGCTGCTAGCCAGAAGGATACATCAAGCTAACTACTGCAACCAAAGTAAGAGACTTGTTCATTTGTTTTTCCTGACTGCTTAAAAGACACTTACGGTTTGGTTATGGTTTAGCCAGCCAGCCTGCTAGATAGGCATGGTGTGTTAGTCAGTCCTCCCAATGTGGAGCAGGATTTGTTTTGCTTAAAGGGACAGTGTACCCGCATGTTATGTATGCTGTGGAGAAATAAAGCCACTGAACGTTTTCATTATCCTGAAACTATACATGTGGACTGTTCCCTGACCTCGGCTACAGGCCGTCCTGCCACACCCCACCACCCACTGAATTAAGTCCGCGCCTGGCTGACAGGAAGGAGCGAGTGAAATCACTGGGTGCAGGAATCTATCATTGAGCATCACATGAGGAACAGGATGGGAGGCAGCAGATGAGGTACTACTGGCTGGGTGTCCATCTCTGTTCCCCCAGCATTGCTCCCACACGTCCTAAAGGCCCCAGAGCCCCAGGCCCCCAAAATCACTCTCTGCTCCATCAGGCCGGCAACCAGCAGCCCTCTCTCCCAGAGGCTGCCCTTCCTCCCTGCTCTTTCCTAAGATCTGCCTCAAACACCCTGTAGCACCCGCTCCACAAGTGCCCTATTTCCCCCACCCCTCCTCCTCAAGCAATCTGAGCAGGATTCACTGGGCGGTGGGTACCTGTGGCTCATCCACACAGCTGATGATCTTTTGGCTGGACCACTGGTTGGTGGACCACAGTGGAGTACTATTGGCCTTACTGCTTGCTGGAGCAAAAATACAGGAAATTCTCTGCACATGTTCACTTTGTTTATTTTTCCCAACCAGGCTAGTGTGATCCGGATTAAGCTGCGACCTCATGCTACCTGTCTTCAATGGAGCGAACATCTCCAAATGCCTTGGCATAGAAATCAGAGACATAGGAATGTGCTGAAGGGAGAGGTGCATCCGGAGCAACAGCAAAACAGCCCAATGACGTCACAATCCAAAATTGAACATCCAAGCTTTATTGGAGACACACAGTGGACACAGCAGGCTGCAGCACAGCCTCCTCCTCTACATGTTTCACGCACACAGGCGCTTCGTGTGCGTGAACCATGTAGAGGAGGAGGCTGTGCTGCAGCCTGCTGTGTCCACTGTGTGTCTCCAATAAAGCTTTGATGTTCAATTTTGGATTGTGACGTCATTGGGCTGTTTTGCTGTTGCTCCGGATGCACCTCTCCCTTCCACATGACCTCTCTGCCGGATGCACGCTGTAGGACTCACTGCTGAGGAACTATTGGACCCAGGATGGATGAGCTGACAGGGGTAAGATTGCTGTTTTGCCCCTGAGCCCCAACTTTTATAGTGGTCTTTATTTATCCTCTCATTTTCCTACCAGCCCTGCACAACCAGTGCTTCATTCAACTTTAGCCTAGGAGCGCATGACAGTTACATATCTCTCAACATAGGAATGTGTTAGCTGCAGGAGAGTTCTTGGTAGCCGAATGCTGCTTTGATTCCATCCAGCACCAGTCGCCGTTATGGGCCTGCAGCTAATTACCATGTTGTAAGTTTGGATATTTGCTCTTACAGTATCTTGATACATTTTACTATACACTTACCTCAGTGTGCCTTGTATTTTTCTCTGATTTCTAGTGGGTGGAGCACCCTGGCAGAGTTTTGTGGTAGTTAATTGTTGTTGTAGTATGGTAGTTAATTGTTATGTTGTTACTTTAATAAAACCTGCAGACCTTTTCTGTGTGCGTATTTCATTTAAGGGGTTTTTTTTTCAGAGGGGGAGGGATAGAGCAACATGGATGGCTCTAAGGTCAAGTTCATCAGTGGTATTCAGAAATGTATATAAATCTGTAAACGGTGAACATGTCATTTCCAGGAAAAAGAAATTACATGCCATACCTTAGGAAACTCCTCAATGACATTTCAGAGACAAAAGTAGCGATGAGTGATCCTCAACTATCAGCCAATGGTTAAAATTCCTGCTGACGTGGTCCCACCCAACTGAAAATTATTACATGAGCTGGAATTGATCTTTACCATCCAGAAAGCATTAGAAAAGTTATGTTTAGTGATATTGCATATGTTGGCAATTCAAAATTTAGAAAGATTAGAAAATGACAAAAATGAAATGACCCACTTGACTAGTAAAAAATATACATCTATATCTATATATACACCACACTTAGTTACGATATGGTGGGTAAAAAAAGTGAGAAAAAACCCTCCACAGTAAAGCATATAGCAAATGGAAATATTACTGTATGCTCATTTGCATGTCTTAGACGGGTCTGCAACCCTGTCTTTCACCTTTATCACCCAGCATACAGTGCTACCACTGCAGCAAGGGATTCTGGGAAATGACATGCAAATGAGCACACAGTGCCACCTTTTGCTTCAAAACCATATCACATGATCCACTATAATCTTATGCTTGCTGGATTGCACAGCTTTTGAGCACAGCCTGGGTTAAGATGCATATACATATATTTATATAAAGAATATCCATTGTGAGCACATTCATATGTGTGTATATATATATATATATATATATATATATATATATATATATATATATATATATATATATATATATATATATATATATATATATATATATAAACCATACGCACTCTGGTAAGTTTGATCACAAGTTTGTATTAAAAAGACACATAAACCGACATTTCGGTCCCACTGGGGGACCGAAACGTCGGTTTATGTGTCTTTTTCAATAGAAAAACTTGTGATCAAACTTACCAGAGTGCTGTCTCCTGATCTCGTGCTTCAAACGGTATCGTATGGTTTATTATTGCTTTATGGGACAAGCCATTTTTTCTACTTGCAAGTGGAGTGCCAGCTGCTTCTGTGGATTATATATATATATATATATATATATATATATATATATATATATATATATATATATATTAGAGAAAAAGAGAAAAGAAGCGCCCGATCCTTGTGTAAAATCAGATGAAAAATTTAATACATCATGGACAAGACAAATGCACACTTACAATTTGTCCAATAAAATAAGGCATATTATGGGACCAGCCCATGCACCAACTGAAGACTCCACGGTCACCTCTGTGTAATGGTATCCAAAATGGTTCCAGATCTTGTGTCTGCGTCAGGGTACTGATAAATTGTATCGCTATAATTCTGGGCGTTGAGCCACAGGCACAGCCTTAGAACTTCTTTTGTTAGCGAAAACTCATCTTTACCCACAAACACTGATCACACGTCCACATAAATTAGAAGAGACAAAATGGATGACCAGTAACCCCAGACTCAATTTCTTCTGTATAGCCCTCCTGTCCATAATTCTTTCACAGGAGTTAGGAGGTTAATGTTAAAGTAAGGCCCTAAAGTTAACTGTGAAAAAACAAATGGTGTTACCCACAATGACGCTTTTAACCAAATCCATGATATTCTTAAAATAATCGCAAGATAGATGAGGTAGCAGAGCACTCAAATGCCAGGTCAAATGATGATATAGTGCCAGAACCAACATCAAAGGAAATCCATAATCACAAATGTAAAATAGTGGTAATGCAGCTAACAATATGGGAACAGTCCTCCTGAAGACAGGTAGTGGGTAGTGCAAGATCACACACGATCAATCTTATTGATAAGTAACCCTGTAGCAATAATTACTCACGTTCCTTGGTGTGGCTGGCTGGCTGTGCAACTTCCAATGCTGGAATGCAGAAGTAGAAGATGAAGAGGAGCGCACAAACTGGAGGAAAGGACCCAGTATCAAAAATATATTAAAAAAGGTACTTTATTGTGTCATGAGACCCATCCAATGCATTTTGAACGTCACCGCGTTCTTTATCAAGGATAATATTATTGCAAGTTCTTTTTGATAAGTCTTAATGGGATTTTTGTCTAGCTTGACATAAGTTATCTCATCGTTCAAGAGTCTCTCTGCTTCCCTAATGTAATCAGTCCGGTTCATAAGGATGATACCACCCCCTTTGTCTGCTTGTTTGATTATCAGGGAGGTATCTTCTGCCAGAGTCTTAACCGCCTCACGTTCTTCCTTTGTCATATTACACCACCAATGAAGAGTAAACTAACTGTATTTAAGAGCAAGTGTAGGATAGGGTGACAAATTCCCGACGAAGCTAGTTCTCTAGCGAAAAGCGTCGAATTGAGGCAGATATCAAGACACGTGGAAGAAAGACGCTTAGCTGTTTGTTGCTTCTTGCAGCCACAATCAGGAGCACCTGTGACAGAGCGTCTCTACTCCAAACCTAAGCGCGATTCCTGGAGAGGAAGGGGCGGTGAGATCATCACATGCCTGTACCTTTGAGTCTTTATTGCCTAATATTCTTTTATACTCTATAAGTGAGCACTTGTTAAGTGTTTTTTAACTAATTAAATTGTTGCACAGTTCGCGCATATGGTTTGTTTTTGTTCTCTGCTGTAGTGCACCCTATCCATTCCATCCTGGTCCCCAGACGCTCCTCAACATGGGACTACTGTTCGTGTACACTTTATGTGTGAAATGCTTTTACTCACTGTCTGCTTGTGAGTATAATCTTTGCAGAATTTCATAGGAATATCATTTTGTGCTTTACAGTGCTTTTTTTGTGATCTCTTCTTTTTTACATGTGCATGGTGTCCCGCTCCCTTGTCACCTCCACCCAATATAGTATTCATACCCTTGGAAACAGGAAGCTCTACAATAAAGTCCATCGATAAATGTTTCCAGGGGCGGTCAGGGATGGGTAGTGGATGTAAGAGTCCTTGAGGTCTACAGCGGGGAACCTTGTTCCGAGCGCAAATGGTGCAAGCCTTGATGAACTCGCTGATATCCCTTCGCATGTTGGGCCACCAAAAAGTCAGTTCTATGACGTCCATAGTTCTTTTGGTTCCAGGATGTCCCGCAGTTTTAGACGAGTGGCCCCATTACAGAATCTTCCTGTGGTATTTGGGAGAAGCGAAGAGACAACCGTCCGGGACCTCCAGACCCTCCGGAACCTTGGATTGATCCAAGAGAATTTTATCCAATACGTCAAAAGTGTTAGCAGATATCATGTACTTGGACGGAAGTATGGTCTCTGCTCTGGCCTCGGCTTTGTCCTGACTTAGGAATTGACGAGAGAGTGCGTCTGCCTTTAGATTCTTGGACCCAGGAATGAAAAAAATTATATAATTAAAATGGGAAAAGAAAAGAGACCAACGGGCCTGACGAGCTCCCAGCCGGCGAGCGCTCTTCAAATACATAAGGTTTTTTTGGTCCGTTAGAATGGTTATTGGACTCTCCATGCCCTCCAAGAGATGCCTCCATTCCTCCAATGCGTGTTTAATGGCTAATAACTCCCTGTTGCCCACGTCGTAATTCTGTTGTGCTGGAGAATTTTTTTTTGAAAAAAATGCACAGGGATGCAAATTGGAAGAAGGTGACTTTCTTTGAGAAAGGATGGCGCCAGCTCCAACATCCGATGCGTCCAGCGTAAATGCAAGATTGGGATTGGGATGGATCAGGACCGGTGCTTACACGAAAGATTTCTTCAGAAAGTCAAAGGCTTGAACAGCTGCAGGAGGCCAAGATGAGACACCGGCTCCTTTCCTAGTGAGGGCAGAGATGGGTGCGACAATGGACGAGAAATTACGAATAAATCTTCAGTAATAGTTTGCAAAACCGAGAAACCTTTGAATGCCTTTGAGAGAGGTGGGAAGCGGCCAGTCCAAGACGGATCTCAGCTTGGAAGGATCCATCGCGAACCCGGAATCCGAGATGATGTACCCCAGGAAAGTGTTAGAGGATTGGTGAAATTGACACTTCTCCAAGTTGGCATAGAGGTGGTTCTGACGAAGGCTTAGTAGTACCTGTTTGACTTGTACAATGTGATCGGGAAGACTCTTTGAGAAGATCAGAATATCGTCAAGATAAACTATGAGAAAAACATTGAGAAGATCCCTGAATATTTCATTTACGAAATCCTGGAAGATCGCAGGAGCATTGCATAAGCCGAACAGCATAACTAGGTTCTCGTAGTGCCCGTCTCTGGTATTAAAGGCCGTTTTCCATTCGTCGCCTTGTCGAATCCTTACCAGGTTGTATGCGCCACATAGATCCAATTTGGAGAAGATGGTTGCCCCTTGGAGACGATCGAACAATTCGGAAATCAAAGGCAGGGGATACCGTTTTTTGATGGTAATATTGTTCAATCCATGGTAATCAATACATGGATGAAGGGTACCGTCCTTTTTCTTGACAAAGTAGAAGCCCGCCCCAGCGGGGGAGGAAGATTTTCTGATAAACCCCTGAGATTCTCTCAGATGTAATCCTACATAGCTTTTGTCTCTGGGAGGGAGAGAGGGTATGATCGCCCTCTAGGAAGGACGGACCCAGGCAAGAGGTCTATAGGACTGTCAAAGGGTCGGTGGGGAGGAAGGACCTCGGATGTGACTTTGTCAAAGACGTCTCTGAGGGACGAATAACAGTCGGGTAAGGAACACTGTACCTCCTCGGAATTCTTCACACTACAAATAGTCTGCCATGGGGTGCCGCAGGTCGTGGAGCACTGCTGATCCAGGATATGGGTTTAGGTTTGACCCAGTCGATGTGTGGATTATGGCGTTGAAGCCAAAATGATCTCGGCCGACGAAGAGTGAATGACATCTAGGGATATCTTCTCTCTGTGGTTCTGCTCAACCAGGAGGGACAGTTTGACGGTCTGTAGGACGATAAATGCCGGCTGCAGGGGACATCCGTCAATGGCCTCAAGCCCCATGGAATCCTTTTCCTCTCTAGCGGAATATTATTCTTCCTAGAGAACTCGTGATCAATAAAGTTCCCTCCGGAACCAGAATCGATGAAGGCAGATGCAGCAACCGAGAGGCCAGGGGCCGAAAGTGAGACTGGGATCAAAATTCTGCTAGGTAGGTGATCCTTGATGATAGGAGGATTTAGCAAGCGTTTCCACAGAGACTCCTCTGGATCTCAATGGGAGCTGGCGTTTCCCGACTTGGGTGCAGGCTTGAGGGGCATTGTGGAACGAAATGACCAGGATTACCACAGTATAAGCAGAGTCCAGAAGATCAGCGACGCTGTTTTTCGGAAGGGGACAGCCTATTACCCCCAAGTTGCATGGGCTCCGGAGCATCAGTCGCGGGAACTTCTGGAAAGGAGGAATGAATAAGAGAAGCCCTGGGCTTTACCTGACGGTGATGAGAATGCTCGGACCTCCTCTCTTGTAGTCGTTGATTCACTCGAATGCAGATCGCTATGAGTCCCTCTAGGTCACTTGGGCGTTCATGTGCGGCGAGTTCATCCTTCAGCTGTTCGGAAAGACCCTGCCAGAAAACAGAAGAGAGGGCCTCGTCGTTCCACCCCGTCTCAGCAGCAACTGTCTGAAACTCCAGGGCATACCTAGCCACTGAACGATCTCCTTGTGAGATGTGGAGAAGGGATGAAGCTGCGGTGATCTTCCGACCCGGGATATCGAAGACGCACCGGAACTCCTTTGTGAATCGCCCAATGTCCTGTGTGAGGTCGCTTCTCTTTTCCCAGATCGGAGAGGCCCAGGCCAATGCGTCACCTGTAAGCAGCGAGACAATGTAGGCTACTTTGGTTTTGGATGAAGGGAACCGGGAGGGAGTCAACTCAAACTGTATGAAACACTGATTTAGGAACCCACGACATTCTAAGTGGTCTCCGGAGTACCGATTGGGAGCAGGAAGTCGCGGGTCAGAAGAGCAGGGGTTAACCGGAGGAATAAGCGGAGGTGGAGGAAAGGTGGGAGGATTAGCCTGCTGTACTTGGACAGAGAGGGTCTGGAGGTCTTTCTGTAGTGCGTCCATATGAAGGTCAGACTGTTCTAAGTACTTCTGGAGCTTGGAGAACATAGCGGCATGAGATGCCACCATATCACCCACCCACCATATCACCCAATCTATATTTGTGGGGCTGAGCATAATGTTACGCTGTGCTCGCCACAAACTAGACGAGACCCCTGTTCTGAGATGGGGATAGATAACCACCAGCCACAGACATGGGGATCCAGTCCGGAATGTAGAGTAGTCTTTCTGGCCGAGTCTGGGACAGGAGAAATCAGAGTAAAAGTATACTTGCCGGGTCCGATGCGGGGGAGGTCCAGAGCGTGTGAGGTACTAATGCCAAGGTCAGAACTGGAGAAGAGCGGACAGTTGGAGTCCAGAGCCAGGGGTCAGGGCAGGAGAGATACGGATCGTCAAAGTTCAAGCCAAGGTCGGGGTTCCAGAGAGCGAGGGTTTCAAAGGCAGGCAGAGTCGTACACGGGTAAACAGAACTAGGACAATGTAACAAGACAAGGAAGGCAGAGGCAAACACCAGGTAACGTGAGTCTATGCTCAGCCGGAGTGCCAGTGGCACAGTTGAACATAAGTAGCAGGCATTGACCAATCACCCAAGACTTATCAAAAAGAACTTGCAATAATATTATCCTTGATAAAGAACGCGGTGACGTTCAAAATGCATTGGATGGGTCTCATGACACAATAAAGTACCTTTTTTAATATATTTTTGATACTGGGTCCTTTCCTCCAGTTTGTGCGCTCCTCTTCATCTTCTACTTCTGCATTCCAGCATTGGAAGTTGCACAGCCAGCCAGCCACACCAAGGAACGTGAGTAATTATTGCTACAGGGTTACTTATCAATGAGATTGATCGTGTGTGATCTTGCACTACCCACTACCTGTCTTCAGGAGGACTGTTCCCATATTGTTAGCTGCATTACCACTACTTTACATTTGTGATTATGGATTTCCTTTGATGTTGGTTCTGGCACTATATCATCATTTGACCTGGCATTTGAGTGCTCTGCTACCTCATCTATCTTGCGATTATTTTAAGAATATCATGGATTTGGTTAAAAGCGTCATTGTGGGTAACACCATTTGTTTTTTCACAGTTAACTTTAGGGCCTTACTTTAACATTAACCTCCTAACTCCTGTGAAAGAATTATGGACAGGAGGGCTATACAGAAGAAATTGAGTCTGGGGTTACTGGTCATCCATTTTGTCTCTTCTAATTTATGTGGACGTGTGATCAGTGTTTGTGGGTAAAGATGAGTTTTCGCTAACAAAAGAAGTTCTAAGGCTGTGCCTGTGGCTCAACGCCCAGAATTATAGCGATACAATTTATCAGTACCCTGACGCACTTTGTTATTGTAGAATTTCTGTATGAAAGAATGCATGAGTGGGAAAGGTTAGAAATTAAAACTTAACTTTGGCAAAAACAAATATATGGGAGGGAGGTATTTTATGCTAACAAGCTCAAATAAAGCATATGTAGTGTTTTTAGATTGTAATAGGGCAGTGCCGTCTTATTTTCTGTAACCATGGCTGTAAATACTGGGGGTGGTATAACCCCACCCCAGATCACGCTGAAGCCACTTGCTTATGTGTCATCTCCTTGTGCACACGCAATAAAGATACCTTGATACTCACCGGACCCGTCTGCAGTTTCTTGATGCTCCTGGGGTACCCCTGAGAAGGCTGCGGTCACAGTTGGTATTAGCAGTGGGATTCTTTTAATCTCGGGACCGAGGCTGGATGAGGAACAGAAGATCCCGAGACATTCTCCAGGTTGACCATATTGAGGTAAGCCACCTTTCTAAAAATGGCTCTAGTTTAATTGTTGAATGTCTTGGTAAAACCCTGGAGTTTTCCTAGCTTCACCTGAGTGACGGAATCCCGTGAGTATTAAGAAATATTTGTGATTAAAAATATATAAGGAATGGTTTTCTGACTATTGTCTTTGTGACTATTGTCTTTTTGACTAAGGAATATAGTGTAAAACTGCAGTAACTATAATGGGAAATGTATCCTCTGTGGAATCGGAAAGGGGCTCACCCAAGGGGTCATCCATATTTTGTATGATACAATTGTACGGTTCTCCAGCGGGTACATTTCTGGGACAGTTGTCTAGTATCACTAGTAAAACAAATCAGCCCATGGCACAACGAGGGGACATAGGATAAGGCTAAGATAGAGCAATTGCGCAAATGTTTAATTGAGAGAGGGATTTTTCTCTGTGGGATTGAGAAGCTCAGGGAGTCTTATGTATTGCGAATCTCACAGGGAAACATACCTCAGGTTAAAATGGGTCAAAAGAATTCTGTTGAGGAACAGGAGGGTCCTGAACTAGGAACTCCAAATTATATTAGAATCCTCATTTCCCCCTAAAAAGGTGTTATAACTGGTGCATTTAACCATTGACTAGGCAAAAATTAACATAACACAACAGAATAAGGAAGAAACAGCAAGTGAATAAGGAAGAAACAGCAAGTGAATAAGTAACAAACAGCAAGTGATTTTGCCGGTAGATTATTGGAAATAATCAAGGCATATGGAGGTATTGAGGAAGTAGAAGGAAGTAGCTTTTGTGAAAGGTTTACATGCAGAAATTGTGATGCAAGTAGAGACTGTGTGTATTGGTTGGGAGCATAAAAGATTGTTAGAAATTGCTACTGTGGTAGAGAATGCAAATGAGCAGGGAAGCTAAGAAAGAAATGGCTCAGGAAGTGAAATTTGTTAAGGCACAAACTGTGCTCTTTTCTCAAAATAGACCGGTTAATGAAAGTAGAGTATATGATAGGACCCAAGAGGGGTCACAGGGATCAAGGAAGGGACAAGAAAGTGTTATAATTGGAGAGAGTCAGGACATTTTGCCAGAAATTACAGAGCCCCTAAGAGAGATAACCAAAGAAACCAAGGGCACATTCCACCGGTTCCTCCATTATTCTCAACAGATTGTTTTTGCCTAAACCAAGATGGGTCTACCCCACCGGGATTGAGAATCTCATGTTTTCTCAAGTGTTGCAAATCTAGGTAGGGAACACGCCTTTTGTACTTTATAAATTCAAGGTAAAGAAAATGAGTTTATTTCCCCCCAAAACGTTTGTTTGAGTAATCCCTGTGTTTTTATGGTAGCATAAAATGTCCAAATTTTCATGAGGCATTGTAGCTGAGTTTATGCTTGGTATTTCCCAGCTAATTAACACTTCAGAGTCAGGCATGCGAGCATAAATCTTATCCTTCATTTCACCACAGCAATAAGTAGCTATGAGTCAGGTTCTGATACAGAAGTAGTCTGAAGTTAATTGTGATGCCGTTGACAAGAGCTGTAAAAACAGACCTGAATACCCTAAATATTTAACCTGTGTGAATCCCCTGTGTGAAAGTTAAATCATGGGAACGCTGGTTTATTATATGTATTTAAAATTACCATCCAGAAACTTGCAAGTTTGTACTAAAATAAGAATATAATCAATTGCTTGTGATGAAGTTTTTATTTAAAGGTGTACACCTACTACAACACGAACTAATCAGCACTGGGCAGAGGAGAGTTTGGGTGTCTGTGGAGAGAGAGGAGGACAAAGAAAGAGCAAATTCAGGAAGTTCATTTGATCTTTACCATTTTTGTAATCAGCCCGGTCACTGGAAAAAAATAAGGGTATTTTATCGTACTGGCCAGGCGATTTGTTCCCTTAACCAGAATGACCTTCTTTTCCCTCTGCTCAAATTTCAACCACAAAATAGGAGAGAGACAGAATCGGGTGAATTCATTACACAGAAATAACAGGCAGAACACATTCCAGACATGAAAGTTAACCAGAAGCTCCGTAGCTTCAAATTAGGTTTAAAATCCGATGAGATATGATCATTAAAAAAAAGCGGGATATTTTTCTTAATTTAATTTGCAGGATCAAACTGTTTTGTTTTCTTCTTATTAGAATAGGTTAGAAATATGTGTTTTCTTGTTATTTTTGTAAAGTTGGTTGGCTGTGTATGAGAGAAGTGTGAAATTCTGTTTGTTTTGGTCTGTGTTGTGTTTTTTGTTTGTGTGTAACCAGTAAATACATTTCAATTGTATTTGTTCTGCTTAGGATATGTTTAGGATTTTTTTTAAGATGCTGGTAATAGTTCACAAACACACTGTTTAAAATATATGTTAAGGGTGTCTTTCCCCTTGGCAATGTCCCGTTATTTTTATTTTTGGGATGACATGGACATTTTAGCTTGTATTGGGCTGTAGAAGCTCCATTTTAAACTCTGAGCTGTTCAATATGTAAAAGTATATGTTAGAAACAGCATATAATATTTGGAATACTGAAAAGTCTATCTGTTCTGCCCAATGACATTTGGCGGAATGCCCAGACAGCTAGCTGGCTATACGCCCAGGTTCCGATACTATTTTAGTAATTAAAAATAAGTATTACTGAGTTTACTTTATTTGTATTGCGACAGGTGTGCTCAGCGCTACACAAAGAATACATTTGTGAGGATTGGACCTCGGCCCCACTCCAGTGATGCATTGGGTGACACCACTTGTGCATGCACTGAGCGCGAGCACCACAATACTCCTCCAACACCAGACCTAGACTCCGCCCCTGCACCACCTTCCGCGACGCTACGCAGGACGCTCCTGGCTCCATAATACGGCGGCGTCACATTTCCAGAAGTACACGAGGGGTTAATGCTGTCCATTACCCCTCACCTGCACTTCCCCCCGCCCCTGCCTATCAGTGGACTGAATATGTCTGAGGGGTCGTTCTCTTTCATTACCTTGCAGCTGTGTGCTGCCTTTACCATTGGCTGTCTGCCCTTTAAGTACTCAGCCAGTCCTCCCACAAACTGGCTGAGCATAAACTTCTATTTGTGTACCATGCTTGCTGCTTGTTGATCATTGCTGTTACTGTGCCTTGTCTGATCTTCATTGTGATCCCTGCTCGTACCTAGATCTCTCTCTTCTGTACCCCTGGACCTCGGTTTACCTCGGGACTCCCGCTCTCTTCTCTCCTCGACCATGGCTATGGATTACGACTACTCTCTTCTCTCCAACCCCTGACTACGGTAAGTACCATGACCTACCTGAACTCTCCTACCCTGACCTGGCTACACGACCCTGACCGCAATCCGGACCTGGTCTTGCGGTTGTAGGTCGGTGGTTATATACATTCCCACCTCAGCTTCGCGGTCTAGTCCAGTTTGTGGTGAGCACACGTTACAATATGCTCAGCCCAACAAACATGGACCATGCTGAGGTGGGTCGACGACTGTATGAACACGACGGTATATTCAAACAAGTAGTGACATTTTTAGCACAAAAAGACCAGCAAATGGAACTGCTCCAACGCTCAGTACTTACCATTAGTGACCAAATTACATATCTTTCTTCTCCCATTCCTCCTCAAGCAGCGCTGCTCCTGCTCCTATCCCGTTAACCCCGGCTTCGGGGTTAACGGTTACCTACCCCTAATCGCTATGGAGGTGATCCTTTGGGCTGCCGGGAAATCCTAACTCAATGTTCCATTCACTTTGAGCTGTTACCATATCGCTTTCTGTCTCAATGCTGTAAGGTGGCATACATCGTTTCACTATTGATGGACAACGCTCTGACATGGGCTTCACCTATCTGGGAACAAAGACTGGATCTGACCTGCGACTCTATCCGCTTCACTAGAGAATTCCGGAGAGTCTTTGACACCCCAGGGCGCAAGGTAACCCACTGCTTCTTCTCTCTTAAATATCTCGCAGGGTAACCGTTCTGTGGCCTGCTACGCGGTTGAATTTCGACTATAGCCACTGAGACTGGCTGGAATGATGAGGCATTGACTGCAGCATTCTGGCAAGGGTTGTCCAAGGTCCTCAAGGATGAATTGGTAGCTCAAGAATGCCCCGCTGGACTAGAGTATCTTGTGTCCCTGTGCATTTGAATGGACCAACGACTCCAAGAGAGAAGGATGGAGATAGGAAGACACCAATGAGGTACGCAATCATTCCTTACTCATCCAGCAGGAGTTGTCGACCCATCACCATCATCCGTAGATGCAGTTGAGAGGCACCCACTTATCCATTGGCTAAAAACAACGCAGCCGTCGCACAGGCCTATGCCTGTATTGTGGTGACACTGGACACTTAGTAGTCGCCTGTCCACTAAAGTCGGGAAACACCACAGCCCAGTGAGAGCCGGGAGGATCACGCTGGGTACCCTATCTTCATCGCCTCCCAAACTCTCTTCCAGGATTTTCTTTCCCATCAACCTTTTCGGAGACACCTTCAGAACCACTACACGGACCTTTCTGGATTCCGGGTCAGGTGGAAACTTCATCGACCAGGGGTTTGTCGAGAGGAACAAGATACCCCTAATATACAAGGATCGTCCTTTAGGGCTGTAAGGAATTGACGGTCGCCCACAGCAACCCGCTTTAATATCCTTGCAAACCATGCCAATCTCCTACAGGTCGGTGAGGATCATTCGGAGAAGATACAACTGGATGCCATCCATATGCCATCCCTAGGCCTGGCGGATCATTGGAGCTGGGTTGATTTGCCTATTAGTATCAAAAAATGGTATTACGGTGCTCCTATATAGGGTGGTGATTTGTGCTTAGATAAGTGATTATGGTAAATAAACAAGTGTACAATAAGTGTATAAATAATATAAACGTGCAAGTGAAAAAACAATTAGTAAGTAATTATTTGCAGCTCAACCCTCTGAAGAAATGTTTCTGTTTTTCTTCTTCCTTATGGTTAGTTCGAAGCTTTGGTGAGCGCAGATATCACCATAAAATACAAACAATAAGAAACTACATAGTTTAATCAGCTTCCCACAATTGGAATCTAGGATTTCTGCCAAATGGAAACTCACACTTTTCTAGATGTAAAACAGCCTTTCCCACTCAGTATGTGGTTCACGAAATGCAGTTATAAGCTTCTCTAGCAAGGGTCTTTAGTATTGATGGTCACAATATGATGTATCCTCTGTGAGAAAAAATAGCACAAATAGTGTAATTCTGTAAAATTCACATCTATATTGAATACAATGTCACACTTACATAAGTCACAGAAGTATTAGGCACGTAATAATTATAATTGAGTGGCTTGATCAGTTTCTCCCCTGCACCGGTCTGCATCTCTCTGTTCTGTTCGCCGGGCTCCCTGTGAGCGTCACGTCACATCCGTGGCGGGTCGCGTCACTTCCGGTGCCTTCGGGATCATGCAGGAGGATGGACAGCGCTTGTTTTGGAGATTCAGTCACGCCTACTACGTCAACTCAACCTAGTCCCATGTTGTGCCAAAAAGCTGTGTGAACAGCGATGCATCTGCTTAAATGGGCTCCATGGGTATGGATATTCCAGGCAAAAGGTGACACATTGTGTGCTCATTTGAATGTCATTTCCCAGAGTCCCTTGCTGCAGTGGAAGCACTGTATGCTGGGTGTTAATAGTGAAAGGCACGGTTGCAGACCTGTCTAAGACATGCAAATGAGCTCACAGTAATATTTCCATTTGTTATATGCTTTACGGTGGAGGGGTTTTGCCACTTTTTTTTACCCACCATAATGTATATGTGTGTGTATCTATCTATCTATCTATCTATCTATCTATCTATCTATCTATCTATCTATCTATCGATATATATATTGACCATACGATACCGGTTGCAACACGACATCAAGGGACAGCACGCAGGTAAGTAAATCATTAATTTATGATTTACTTACCTGCGTGCTGTCCCTTGATGTCGTGTTGCAACCGGTATCGTATGGTCTGTTATTGTATTATGGGATAAGCACCAAAACTTATTTACTTGCAAATGGTGTGCCGGCTGTGCATTAGATTCTATATATATATATATATATTTATATATGAATAGAGAGGAAAACACATTATTTTTCAAGTATTTATACTGAAAGGATAACCTATTTTCGTATCTTTAAATGTGATCAATTTATCAAGGCTCAGCTCTTTATGTTAACTTATGATAAAGGTCTGAGTGGCAAGGGATGCATGAGTCATGGGTTAAACCAGGTGATCCAGCAGCCCCGAAATACAATCTCTTCATGTTAGATTCACACACAAATTGGTCATTCATCAAATTAAACTGTTTGTCATACTGAAACAAAGGTTCTCTCGCCACAGATGTTATGTACAATGCATACAATATTTTGATACCATCTTTAGTCAGAAACCAATATAAACATAACTGATGAGGTACACAATTGTCTATTCTCTTGCAGATGAAGATATACAGGTAGGACTTCCAGGGTCATGGAATTTGTTTACTGGATTTCTTAAAGGCTGATTTTGAGATGTTGTACCTACTGTACAGTGCTTTTTCTGTTCTCTGAATGCACAATAGACAATACAATCTAACTAGCAAAGGGGTGTGATGAACCCAGAAACAGCATGTTAGAAACTCTAGATCATCTTACATTACAGTGTAGAGCTCTTAACTAATTGTTCTGCTCAAGTGATATTTAATATTGATCTCATTCACAGTAATGTTGGGAAAGTGAACTCTATGAATAAAGATCTGCTTCCTACACTTGATTTCACTGCGCCTGCTACTACTAAGTCTGTGGCATCACAAAAAGACAACATACGTAGTATGTAAGACTACCGTTTCTAAATTCTAAGGTTTCAAATACACTCTTATGACAACGTAGTACAAATGCACATAGTCATCTTACATTTATTAATTTTGGAAAAAAATATGGTTCAAATAGAACATGGAGTAAAACATAATATATATTCGTTTCTGCATCATTATTTGATGTTGACTGAAACTTGCCTTTTATTTCTGGGACAGAAAGTAAGCCCTGAGTCATACAGTAGGCACAAGGGTGGCATTACTGTGGGTCTGAATGATCTATAACCAGGCCAAAAGTGCATATGTTTAATGGGAAATAAATTATAGATCAGATGTGGCTGGAGAAGTGGACAGTATGGGGTTTAAGTGTAGAGAAAGCTGTCTGAGATGGGTGGACCACAAGGGGGGAAATGAGATGGGAGGAAGTGAAATATTTTAGTGTTCCTGGATCTGAGCAGGTACTAACACCCTCCCGCCCACCCATAAAATAATGAATTAAAGATTAGGTAGGAAGTAATACGGTATAAAGTGCTATTATGGTGCAGGGAACCAATTGCAAGTGTAACACACTTTCCCCCCTCAATCACAGGATTCCTGAGCCTCCGCTGATGGGAACCTGGGGTGTATCCTGGAACAATACTAACAATATAACAGCGCCTCCACCTGTTCAGGATTCTAGAGTATAGAATAACCCCTGACACAGGACCCCCATATATTAACCACATACACCAGTCTATGGTTAAACAGTTTACTATATGAAGATAAGTACAACACAATTACATCAACAACATTACTATAGTATCACTCTATACACTGACCACATAGGGCCATAAACCCACACCGAATACCCAAGTGTCCCCAAGAGTCCCACAACCCCACCCAAGTGTGAGACAGCGCAGCCCACTAGATGAGGTGTATAGTTGGTGCACTTGGTGTATACCTGCCCGGGGCTCCTGCACCAGGGTATAGCAGAATAACAGCAAGAGGATCCGTCTGTGTCCAGCGCCGAAGCCTCAGCGATGGTGTCCTCTTCCAAATAGGAGGGTCTCCTTCTGAGTGATCTCACCGTACAGATTCAAGTCTCTTATCTTCAGTGAGGTAGGTCTGGTCCCAGACCACACTTGTCAGGGGTGCGCAGCACTGCAGTTGTGTCCCTGAACTTAACACACTACTAATGGAGCAAGTTCCCTAACTGAAGGGGCCTTCCCTACAGCAGCCACAAACTAAGATTAGGGGCCTAGATGGAGCCCAGGGGTAACCTGGCCTAGTGCAGGGGCTACTGCTCCCTGCACATGCAACCTCCCCAAACCTGCTCCCAGCTCCTACTGATCTGTCCTTCCCCAGCACGCAAAATGTATCTTTCTGCAGGAGAAGATCTGCCACGCAATTGGCTGCTGTGAGTCACATGGATAGCAGCCGCAGGGGCTACTGGGTGTTGTAGTCCCTTGTGGACCTCTTTAACATTGCTGCCGCGTGCGCAATCTGTACTGTGCATGCGTGACATGGTAATGGCCGTTGCTACTCTCAACTGCGCATGCGCAACCTTGGGAAGCCCCTGCGCGATGGAGTGCCATACCAGCCATTCCCCACTCCTTGTAATGGCCGTAGCAGCTGTCCTGCGCATGCACAAGCCTCCACGCATGTGCGAGTGTCCGCGCATGCGCGATCCTCCACGCGTGCGGGAGTCTTCGCATGCGCGAGTACTTAAAACATGGTGGCACCCTGCCGCTGATGCCGCCAGGAGCCCCCGGCGATGCGATCGCCCCTGCAGCTTCTCGGCATGTCGCAGGAGTCCCCGTGGAGGTAAGGGGGCCCAGGGGGAACCCTGCTACACAAGCATGCTACTTTCATTTATGTAATACATGGATTAATGGTAATGATTTATGTTTAAAATAATAATACAATTAAAAAAAAAAAAAGGAAGAAAAATAAATGCTGGGTGTTTGGCAATCCTTTACATTTCTTGTCACAGCTAGGGTGACCAGATATCCCGGTTTAGCTGGGACAGTCTCAGTTTTTCGCCGTTTGTCCCAGGTCTGGACTTTTCTGGCACCTGTTCCGGTTTTCCTCTGTGCTGACTGCCAATGCAGCGATCGTTGTTTGCTGACCGCTTGTGCGCATGCGTGATTGGTGATTGCCAGTGCCGATCGCGCATGCGCATAAGCGCCCAGCAAATGGCGATCGATACATGCGCAGTCAGCACAGAGAAAAATCGCTCATCACGAATGCACAGTCGGTGCTCGTGACTGCGCATGCATGACATTTGTCCCATTTTTTGCTGGGACAATTATGGTAACCCCAGTCACAGCACCAGAATTACCTTGCCAGAGGAATGCACTGGAGATCGATTAGGCGGGGGAGAAAGGAGACTCTCTCCCACATCCACTTGGTGGATATTTAGGAGAAGCACGGATACTACCCGTGCTACATAACAGGGTGTGGTGGGGTCCTCTCCTGATGTGGGAGGTTGCACTACAGCCCAATGGTGAGCAGCAGGGTGTAGCGGTGACCTCTCATGGAGGGAGTGGCAGGGCTACAGCACGTGCTTGGTGGCAGAGTTTGGTGCACTGCTGTTCTCTCGTGGAGGTAGAGGCAGTGCTAATATTCGATGGTGAGTGGCAGGCAGGGTGTGTTGGTGTCTGCTTATATATGTTGGTTATGGAATTTGGATTGACCCACAAAACTAGTATACCTAGTGGCTGGTGTACAAGTGTGTCTGGAACTCTACATATTCAGTACATGGTGCTGACAAGGTCCTCGTGGAAGTGCGTGTAGTGGTATGAGCACAAGGCGAAGGGGAAATTGAGGATTCCACCAGCCACATTCACTGACAGAAACAATATTCTACTGCACAGATAATGTACTGCAGTGTGATGACCTGTCTGTGTTTGAAATCTCTTGATTTTTTAATTGAAGCATTCAATTTTGTTTCATTTCAACAGTTAAGCAAATTATGCCCATACACGTTTTCTCATAAAACTCTTTGTAATTAGCTTGAGCTGCAAATACTATACGCTCATGTTGCTCTTTCCAAACTCTGTGGCTTTTTTTGACCGGAGTTGGATTAGAACAGTGTTTTTCAACAGGGGTTCCCTGGGCATCCCTAAATGGTTCCCTGCAATTTTTTGGTCATTTGAAAATTGTACCAAATACAGAAGAATTTACAATGCATCTGATGTCAGACACGCATTTAGAGAGGTTTGGCGTTCCTTACAATGTATCTGATCTCAGACACACTATTAGAGAGGGTTGGGGTTCCTTACCATGCATCTGATCTCAGACATGCTATTAGTGAGGGTTGGGGTTCCTTATGTATCTGATCTCAGAAGTGCTATTGAGAGTGTTGGGGTTCCATACAATGCATCTAATCTCAGAAACGCTATTAGAAAGGCTTGGGGTTCTTTACAATTCATTTGATCTCAGATGTGCTATTAGAGAGGGTTGGTGGTTCCTTACAATGCATCTGATCTCAGACACACTATTAGAGAGGGTTGGGGTTACTTAGGCTGCGCTTATACTGCCGGCAACCTGTCACCGTCGCCATTGCGATAGTTGTAATTTAAGTTTAGGCGACGTCGCTTGCTACAAGGCCAGTGACGTCAGAAAGGGGGAAGACAGAGGGACGGAGAAGCTCTCTGGTTGGCCACAAGGGGAGACTGTCGCTGAAAAAATCAAGTAACAGTGACTACCAGATTTTTTGTAGCGCTGTCGCTTGGTCGCGTGCACTATAAGCATCGACGACGGCGACAATGCATTTGTTTTGATGCAATGTTGCGGGGCTATCGCCATCGTGTCGCTGCACTATAAGCGCAGCCTTACAATGCATCTGATCTCAGACGTACTATTAGAGAGGGTTGGGGTTCCTTACAATGCATCTGATCTCAGACGTACTATTAGAGAGGGTTGGGGTTCCTTACAATGCATCTGATCTCAGACGTACTATTAGAGAGGGTTGGGGTTCCATACAATGCCTCTGATCTCATACGCGCTATTAGAGAAGGTTGGGGTTCCATACAATGCCTTTGATCTCATACGCGCTATTAGAGAGGGTTGGGGTTCCTTACAATGCATCTGATCTAAGATGCTATTGGAGAGGGTTGGGGTTCCTTACAATGCATCTGATCTCAGACGCGCTATTACCCTATTAGAGAGGGTTGGGGTTCCTTACAATGTATCCGATCTGAGACACACTATTAGAGAGGGCTGGGGTTCCTTACAATGCATCCGATCTCAGACACACTATTAGAGAGGGTTGGGGGATCCTTACAATGCATCCGATCTCAGACAAGCTGGGGGTTCCAAAGAATTTCACGATATAATGATAAGGTTCCTTAACCAGAAAAAGGTTCAAGAACACTGGATTAGAACATGACCCAAAATAGCCACGTATTTGTTCGAATTAGCATTACTGTAAAATATACCTAAACAATTTTCAGTATCCCCAAGTTCCAGGTAGATAATACATGATATTTTAAAGATAAAACTTTTGACCCCATGTTTATTATTTGCACTTTGTTACTGTTTGATCATTAAATTCAATCACTATGTTTCTCTGCAAGAGATGGGGTAGCTTCTGCAAAATCCGGAAAGCATCTGATTGCTCCAAATATAAACGGTGTTCTCTAGAAATAAAGCCTACACTTAACTAGCATGGTGGCTTCTGGAGTCCTCTTAGTGCAGGGGTCAGCAACCTGCGTCTCCTGAACCGCATGCGGCTCTTACCGCACCTACTGGCGGCTCTCCTCCTTTCCACGTGTCCCAGCAGCTGCTTTGAGGTCTGGCCGGCCAGCCGGCTGGCAAGGGGCCTCTTGTTGCCGCTGGGCCTCTGTGTGTGACATCGGCGCACACCAGAAGCTGTCCAGCTTCCGGCGTGCACTAGCATGAGGGAGGTCCTGCGCGGGACAGGTCAGGAGAGAGGCAGGCCCGCAGCTGGGTAGAGCCAGGCCTAGTGGCAGCAAGAGGCCCGACTCCAGCGCTGGCCAGCAGGGCCCCCCCAGGAGGACAGTGAGGGAGGCCCGCAGCAGCGTGGAAGGGAGGCAGGAACAAAGTAACTGTGCGTGTATGTATTTGGAGGGGGGTAGTGTAGGTATTTGGGGGGGGGGATATGTATTTGATGGGGAATAGTGTATGTATATATTTATGTGGGGGAGAGGGGACATATCCCAATTGTAGTGATTATTCACCAGAAAGTGAAGTCACGCTGCCCTCTCACATATAAATAACTTTTTTTGGCGAGTCTGCCTTTACTTTATATTTTTTGGATGGAACAGTGTGTAAAGCAAGTGTTAAAAGGAAGATCTTCCAACAGGAGACCACAGTACTGAGGGGTTGAACACCTTCCTGCTCCCAGGGTTCGGACACACACAGAAGCTCTGCTGGGTTTGATTCCTATGATAGACTTTTTTTCTACATTTATTTACTTATTTATATGTGAGGAGGGCAGGGGGGTTATTGAGTGTGTGGGGTATATTGAATGTGTTGGGGGATGGATTGAGAGGGGGAGTGAGAGAGTAGGGAGGGGTAGTAAATAAATGCACAGGACCAAGCATATTTTGATTTATGTTATGTTTTTTTTGCCCAAGTGCGGAAATGACAAACTGTTTTGCACAGAAAAACAATGAAAAAACAAACAAAATAAAGGGACTTATTATTGTGAGGTGCATTTTATTCCCCACACATAGTTTCTCCTTTCCCTAATTCTGATTAAAGTAAGTTTGTCGTGTATTAATGCTTACACAGTATATACTTATTAGTGTGTGTACAGTTTATGTATGTGGGGATGCAATATTCATGCATGTGTTGCAGCTCTTGGAATATTTTGGACAAATATTTTTTTAATTAAATGTCTCTTCTTCTTTGAAAGATTTCAGACCCCTGTCTTGGTGAACTAGGTGTATATTTACTGTGCATTAATCTGCCATGAACTACCTTCTGACATTGTAACATACCTTATGGCCCATTCCCTTGAATTTTTTTGTGTGATAATAAATTACAAAAGTAGCTTTTAATGAATGCCTGACCCAGCTAAATATCAAAATTACCTTTTTCAAATTTGTGAGGCAGTATGTTTTTTTTCACATCTCCATCTTAAGTTACTGCCTAGAAGGATCCTGGATCAGTTTCTCTTCCTCACTCCCACACAGGAAATAGAAAATAGCTGGATACAGGTTTTCTCTGGATTTCTGGACGTCAAAACAGAATTAACATTTTGCCACACAGCAATAATAATCCACATGTAGTGAACAGATCCCTGTATAATTTGTTATGTCTTAACATAACCACAGCAAAATGCAAGCATACCTTTCATTCAAAAATCTGATTTAAAAGAATGTATGTATTTAGGGCATCATTGCTATGGTTATTTCTTCTTTTTAGATCAAAGTCAGTCATGATGTACTTCACTGTATGTTGTCATGTTTGTGCATATTAGCTGTTAGCCTACAAACATTCTCTTACATGTTTTTGCACCCTTTCCTTTCCACGGGGGAGAGGAGTAAAATGATATGCTCTCGCTGCTGGTGGTCCCGGGAGTCGTAGCTGCCGACTGCAATGTTGCTGTCGGCACCACATGTGTGAACGTGCTGCCCTCAGTATTGCTGCAGGCAAGGAGGGGCTGGGAGCACTCTGAGCCTAGTGTGGGAGGAGGGAGAAGTCTACACCTGAACATACAGTATAATGCATCCTTTTACTGAATGCTGGAAAACTTTATTGTGCATGACATTTCCAAATGAAGGTCAGTTATTTTCCTAATGGTGTGATGCTGAATAAAATGTATATAACCCTAAGACTTTTTTTTTGTTTTGGAGAAATGTTTCCATTCCACTACAGATCAAACAGATCATTGCCCCATTGTGATAAATAGATGACATGTTTCATTTGTGTTTCCGAACTGTTGCCTGACAACCGAAACTTTCTTACATCACAACACGGTCACATAAAGCCGTGTCACACAACTTTCTTTTGTGTTGTTTTCCACAGTCTTCGTTGTATCATTGAATGTATAGTTGCTCATTCATTATACAGTATAAGAAATACACCTTAGTTAGCTCTTGTAAGGTTATTCTTCCTTAAATTAATGGTTTGTGTCAGAATCAACTCAAATTGATCAAACGCTTACTACATGTTTGTCTGATCTCTTTATAAATAACAAAAAAACTGAACATCATTCAACCTTTGACATCAGTTATGCACTTATATTAAAAATGTTAGTGTTGAATTGCCTTCATGTGCACTTAATTTTGCATAACTTAGCCAGTCAACCCAGCAATTTTAAATAGAGCGTTTAAAAAATCACTGAGTAATAGTGTGGTGATATATAGGAAAAGTGTGGTACTATGTATAGGTATATTTCTGTGTCCTTCCTGCCCAGACAAGGGGGGGGCACCAACAACCTAACACAAAGAGATCCCAAGAACAAGACACCAGAACATATACAAGTATAATATTATTACCCTGGAACTACACATATAATAATATAGATAAACAAATAACAAGCAAAACTAGCCATACATTTGTATTTCAATGCTACAAACACTTTTTGGTATTTTTATCTAACTCTCTTGCACTAGCAAAAGGTATTATCCAATTTCTTGGTAAGGCCTTCCATGAATATATATTTTGATTCTACAGACTGTAGTAGTTAACACACTACTATCAAGTTATCTCTTCATGGTCCTTTATAGCAAGTATGCAGCCTCTTAACCCTAACTATGTATTAATGGTGTTGGTTGCAGCTCAACTTATCTCTGTTGGGTGGAGTCCAGCAATGTTTTTATTATGGTGCTCCTTCTCATCTGGATGGATGAGGTCCAATTGAAAGCATGTGTATTTGCTGGTGTGGCCACGTAGTTAATGAATCTTTCTCAATGCAAACCCACCACACTGCAGTTAGAAAGCAGCTTTCCTCCTCTCTGACCCTCTCAGCAGTGGTTGTATCTACGTTTGTCTTTCCCTGTCATCAATAAAACGTATTTGTCAATATTTGTGTGTCTGTGGACAGTTACATGTCTGTCTCTCCATTATCTGGGGGCTGTCTAGATAGTGTTAAATTTACTTAAAATTTACATTTACAATATTATCCTCTCGCTCTATCTCTCTATCACCCAGTCTCTCTCAGCCTTTTGGGTTTGTCTCACTTGTTTTATTCTATCTTCCACAATCTTTCCTTCCTCTAGCATGCTGCAGTGATGTTCTTCTGCCCAATCACAACTGAAATAACTTGCAGGTTCATTGTCATAACTCACGTTTAAAGCCACATCCATGGGAAGTCTTCTATGACAAGTGAACATCAGGTAATGTGTTGTATACTCTGTGGAACAATGAAGCATGTGGTTATAGATGTGGGCTAACTTTGGTCATTGTTCACACTTGCTCTCTGGAACAGCTCGAAGCATGTTCATTCGATCACACAGTCCATTACACTGAGGATGACATGCAGTCATGCATAATTTCTATCTTCCATACAGCTTGCAGAGTTCCTTAAACAGCTGCGACAGAAATGTAGGCCCTTGGTCAAACACAACTTTGGTTGAATACCCAAAGTGTTGCACAAATTCTTGCCAGAAGATTTATGCAGTTGTCTTAGCTGTAAAGTCTCCGACTGGAACAGCCACATAAAACGTCAAATAGTGGTCTATTATAGTTAGTGCATAGGTCGATCCGCTTCAGCTATGTTCCAATTAAAGAGGATCTATTGCAACATATAGAGTAAGAGAGGTGTTTTACTCGAAACTGGTTGAAGCAGAGTTTTCTGATCCCCACTGACATTTTCCTTAATGTAGCATGCTGAACACTCTTCGCACCATTTCTTGAAGTACTCTTGCATTCCAATCCAATATAATTATTCCATGATTATAGAATCTGCCTTACTGTATGCAGTCAAAAATTAACTGGTTGTGGTAGGTATCAAGAACTACAGGAGCCTTGTCCCGTGGAATCACCATTTGAGTAATCTCACAGTTAGAAACTGGATCATTATACATACATAATTATTGATTGTTTTTAATACAACAATGTGAAACTGATGGTTCTGAGAACGCTGGGGATGACAGAGACTCAGTAAGGAAGATCGATGAAAAAGGGGTTTAATCAGAGTAGAAAAAGCAGAAAAAGGCAGCGCACTGACAAAAAACAGGAGGAGGCTCACAAGATAGCAGCAAAAAAGCAGCACACCAACACGTTTCGGGCCGTGTGCCCTTTATCAAGGTTTAATCAGAGTAGTCAAAACAATCCAAGTTCATTCACAGGTAAGCAGGCAGTATACTTGAGGGGTTAGGCAAAGTAAAAGTCCAGAACAGATCTGAGGTGATACACAGAAACGTTTGAGGGGTCAGGCAAAAAGCAAAGTCCAAAGCAATCCAACGTCATACACAGGTAAGGCAATGAATTTTGAGGGTTTAGGCAAAAGCAAAGTCCAAAGCAATCTGAGGTCATATTCAGAGAAGGCAAAATACTTAGCTGGGCAGGAGACAGCAAACAGGGATGTGAACATAACCTGGGAGCAGAGTTGCAATGCCCTGAGAGCTGAAACTTCCTGACATTACATAGGCCTCAGAACAGGATGTGGGTGAGTCGTAGGCTGCAAGACATCTGGGAGATGTAGGGGCCTATTCTATAAGCCTCGATAACCCACTTATCGAGGCCTTTTCGCCAAAATACCTACTGCTATTCTGTAAGTCTCGATAAGTGGGCGATAAAGGCATGAATCTGCAATTTTTTCAGCCGTCCAAAACACATCGCCGGGTGAGCGGTGATACGCCACTTATCGGCAGGTTCTGAAACTTGTAGCCTTGATTTTAGTAGCCTTGATTAGGTAATCGAGGCTAATCGCGGCCCTAGAATGGTGAGTTTCTCCCAAAATCCTCACGCCCGGAAAAGTTGGCGCGAGGCTGGGGAGAACCTGCTGAGAAGGCGGCGAGAGAGGACTTAGAAAAAAATCGGATTGATGCTGGGAGTTTCCATAGCTGATACCCATTAATATCAGCACCGGGGACCCCCGGCATGAATCCCATGCAATAAAAATGCATTTACAGGCAACTTCATTGCCTTAGCGGCTCACCGCTAAGGCAATGAAGGGGTTAACTGGTTAACTACCAGTGCCATGTTAATTGTGGGTAGCAGGGTTGGGTCAAGGTGATATTTGGCCCTTGGTGGGTGTTTAGGCCTTTTGGGGGTGGGGGGGGTGCGTGCGGACTTAGCCCCTTCATTACCTTTGTGTTTAATATTGCTAAGGTAATTAAGGCATTAACCCCTCCCGCTACCCACCCAGTAGATATAAACACCCACCAAGGGCCAAATTCAACCTTCACCCACCCCCACTAACCACAATAAACTGGCCACTGGTGGTTAACCCCTTCATTGCCCACTAACCACAATAAACTGGCCACTGGTGGTTAACCCCTTCATTGCCTTAGCGGCTAGCCGCTAAGGTAATGAAACTGTTTGGATAAAAAAAATTAACACTAGTGTAGATGAGCAGGGGGTCTCTGGAGCAGAACTGCATTGATTCTTCCCGAGATACAGGCCCTGTTAGAGGGTGCCGGTATCTCCTATGCATTTTATTCCCACGGTCACGTGACACAAGACATTTAAATACACAGGAGATACCGGCCCCCCATAACGGGGCCTGTATCTCGGGAAGAATGGGGTCCCGAGACCTGAAATCAATGCGGTTCTGCTCCGGAGAACACCTGCTCCTCTACACTAGTATTACAAATTGTATTAAAAGCCTGCTATCGCTGGCGAGATATGCACAGGGAGAGGCGGCTCTCTCTGTGCAGTTCTCTCTGCAGCTGGAAAAAATCGCCAGGTCAGCCCTTTTGAGAGAGGTGAACATCACGTCGCCGGCTCCTCGCCCGTTTAGGGAATTTTGCTATCACAGGTAATCGAGGCTTTCTGAATACCGTGATAGCAACGCTCAAAAAACTGGCGGCGTAACCGGCCGAGCGATTTCTTTTTTATGAGGCCTTAAAGAATAGGCCCCATAGTCTTTTAATATCTCTAGCCTGGAGGAAATTTATGGTAATTCACCTGCAAAAGAACAGATTTAGCTTCTTGCCAGGCGCCAATGAACCCGTTTGACAATGGTGCATTTATTTAACAAGCTCAGGATTAGCTCTCTGACGTTCTTTACGGGTAAGGGTATGCTTTCTCTTAATAAGAGCCTTTAAATAACTTGTTACCAGATTTTCTTCTTGTATCTTTTTCCAATCTTGTCACTAGGTGAAGGCATTGACCCAGGCAAGTTTGTACAAGGTAAGGTAGAATTTCCAGATTTTATAGAAATGAATAGTCTGCAGTTAAATCTTAGCAGGTAGTATCGATAACACATCAGTATTTGCATTTAATGTTCCGGATAAGTAGTTTATCAAGAAGCTGAAATTGTCTAATCTGGAGGCCCACCATTGTTCCTATGCACCAAATTTAGCAGTACTTAAGTACGCTAGTGGATTGTTATCCATGAAGACAACAAATGGAGTTGTAGACAAATAATGTCTCAATTTCTCTGTAACTGCACAAACAAGGACAATGAATGCCAACCCCAAAGAGCCGTAATGTTCACCATTGCTTTCTGTGCCTTTTAAACCACGATTAGCATGTGGTATTGCACTTTAAATTTAATCTTGCTTCTGGGTCAATACAGCTCCCATTACTTTGTTGTCTGTGTCGGTGTAAAGATGGAAGGGAGTATAATCTGGCTGTGTCAGTATTAGTGCTTCACTTAAAACTATTGTCAGTTTGACAAAGGTCTCTTGTTGAGCCAAAGTTAAACTTATTGGTCTATTTCGTAAAATTGGCCTTTTAAAGTAACTCATGCAAAAGCGAAGCAAGATTACCAAAATCACTGATAATCAAACTGGTGTAAAATTAGTAGTGTAGGGACATGCTGATAGGGTCTACCTTAACTTGGATATAGGATTTATATGTTTTGGTCAAAAGATTATATATTATATAGAGATGAGCTAAATCATTTGTCATATTGGATGTATATTGGGATTTCTTTGTTTGCTGTTGAATCACCGATAATATGCAATGAATCCTAAGAAGCGTCTGAAATTTTTAATAGTTGTGGGTAGTGACCACTTCAAACTTGTCAGGATCTGGTGACACTCCTTTTTGATTTTTAAACCATACAGTGCTAGGCGTTCAAATACTTTATCTAAATGAATAGGTTTTTGAATAGATGATTATCATTTGGATATGGCAACATCATGTTGAAGTTCTGGCTTCCTAGCTCTGCTTCATTGCTCCATCAATCTCTGAAAGGTTCCAGTATCATTGCATGTCCAAAAGGCATACGTGTGCACATGAAGGTCCATAGATGTAATAAAAGCAGTCTTTTCTTGATCTTCTGGAGCCATCATAACTTGGAGCTATTAAGAGCTATGAATGATGTAGCATTTCTTGATGCTGTTGATGATGTTGGCTGCAGCTCAACTTATCTCTGCTGGATGGAGTCTAGCAATGCTTTTATTATGGTGCACTTTGTCGCCTCGATGGATGGGATCCAGTTGGAAGCACGTGGATCTCCTAATGTGGCCATGGAGTTGCCGAATCCTCCTCTATTGAGTGCTATCACCCAGTAGTTGGGAAACAGCTGTCCTCATCTCTGACCCTCTCAACAGTGCTGTCTCTATTTCTGTCTCTCACTATTATCAATAAAATTCCTTTGTGAACAACTATGTGTACCTAGGGTATGGTCAGTAATGTGTCTATCTCTCCTTTATGTGTAGGCTGTCCAGATAGTGTTGTACAGTATGTATTTTAAATGGCATTTATCCTCTCTAACTCTCTCTCTCTGTCACCCAGTTTTTTCTAACTTTTTCTCTCACTTTATTCCTGCTCTCTTGCACTCTTTTACCATATTTCTCACTATTTTTTTATTATTATTATAAATCTTCCTTTTTCTAGGTTTCCAAACTCTGTCTGTTATGTCTTGTCTCTTTAATCTGTACTAATTGTACATGCAGCTTTTCTGCTCTTCGCTGCTGCCTATTTCCCTGCATGGAGGGCTTGTTCACACTACTCATGCACCCAGCACAATCTTGTACCATTAATGAGCATGCAGGGGTTCCCCCTGGGGAACAGTGAAAAGATGCACCCTTTCTCTTTAGCTGCGCAAGCAGACAGCTGTGACCATATGGTCTACAGAACCATGTGGCCCCTGCAGCATGCTTCTCGTCGTGCCGCACACCTCTACAGACCATCCCATGGGAGCCTAAATGGGAAGGGTGTTTTAGGGCACTACAATTGGGTAATCAGTAATAATACAGAAAAGCCATGCATGATGGCTACTTTATAATTGTTGATGATGTAAAACTTTAGACATGTCTAGATTTGTTGATAGTAATGTCAGAAGAAAACTGCCGTTTTCTGTTAAATAATGATTGTTCTACAAAATTATTAAAATGTGGATCATGATTTCTAAAGGAAAAAAGATATAATTTTGAAAGCCTTGCCTATCTATGTTATCCTGAACATATACCACTTTTAAAGTATGTAGTGCTACTTTTATGTTGGGCTGTTAGTTTAAAGCTATTGGTTTCAAAATGGTTGAATTCAGGGCTACAACACTGTTTTTCAGACTACAAACCACAGTGGTCCAGATCCACAAAAGAATGGATGGGAGTAAAGGTGTGTTAAAGCTTAGCACCCTTTTGTGGATCTGGGTCAGTATTGCATAAAGAATGTTAGCTTTGCTGGTCCCTCTGGCAGCCAAAGGGTAGGGATGTCCTTCTTGAATCCGAGAGGTAACTCTCAATGTATTACTTCCTGGTTTTTTTCTATAATGTATATGTTACAGCTCTGTGTCACACATTCCTCCTTAGCACACATCTCACAACCCATACTTTCTCACACAAAGTGGAGCCTCACCACTATTAGGGTTTGGTAGTTAGATGCTTGTGTATTAAGAAGAAAAAATTCTTATGATGTCACTGGAGCAGTTACAGTCATCTGCAAATCCCAGAGGGCATCATCAAGGTGTGTCTATGCTGAGAATTTCACTTTGCGTGTTTTGTGTTTGCTCTGTGGCATTCGGTCAACACCCACTGAAGCAGAGGAACAAGTTCAGGCTAAAATTAATCAGGAACTTTTTGAACCTGAGGTCATTTGCAATGCAGGCAATAATTTACACCCTACAAATTCCTCTCTTCTTCACGTTCTCAACATGTACACGGTATATGATCATGTAGTGGGCGACTATTGAAAGCTTGTTTCCAAAAGTCAATACAGTTCTGTATGTTAGCAAAAAAAGAAGTGAGGCAAAGTTCAGAGGATAACGTTTGACCATAAGCCTTTCACGTCTGTGTGAGAACCTGTTACACATTCCTCTACACAGAAGTCTTGCCATTGCCACCTGAGGGACTGAACTAGTCTGGGTTCTTTTACTTTGGATAGTTTCTGAGAATCTGCATCTCTTTTGCCACGCAAATGACTAGAGATGGGTGAATGTCTTCAAATGTGCAGCGCAAAAACATTTGGCAAATTTCTATAAAATGTTGTATTTTTACAACATTTTTATGAAACTGACCGTTAAAAAATAATAATAAACAAAATCGTTAATGGTCGACAGAATATCACACAAAAATGCTATATATATATATATATATATATATATATATATATATATATATAAAGGGTCATGTGACTTGATTTTTAGGATCATGTGGCCTGCATTTAGTGTCATGTGACTTGCAAATTTACATCTATGGCAAATTTTATCTTACAAACTTTAGACATTTTTCATTAAACAAAAGGTCAATTTTTGCCGGGTTCGCAGATGACAGAGAAAATGTCAACCATGTCTACAATAAACACAGAAGCAGTTAATCCTGTTGAGCTGCAATCTGAAGGGCCAGTATACAATTTCTTTGTTTTAGGATCTCACTATTGTCTAGATTTTTAATTATTGTAGGGGAGCGCCGTAGTCTTTTCCACATACAATCCTGTCCCACTGCCTTATCCAGAAATGTGTCCTGTGATGGTGCAGTTCCATATACAGTAGCAGCATATAATGGATTAATAATCACATTTAATCTTATACTATATTAGTGAAAGCACTGTATGTTTGCCTGCCTGTCTGGATGTCCGGTGTCCCTAGCGGCAATCTCATTGGTCCCTTGGGCCGCCCAGCCCCGCACACCTCTCATTGGCCTCACACACTCACACCACCCCCTTGGCCCGCCCCCCACACCTCGCATTGGCCTCACACACTCACACCACCCCCTTGGCCCGCCCCCCACACCTCGCATTGGCCTGAGGCGGAGTGACGGGCCAAAGGTCCACAAAAAAAAAAAAAAAAAACACACACACAGTGTCACACACACACAGTGTCACACACACACACAGTGTCACACACACAGTGTCACACACACACAGAGTGTCACACACACACACACACACACACACACAGTGACACACACACACACACACACACACACACACACCCCTCTCTGTCCTCTCCCCCCCCCCCATCACACTCACCTCCCTCCCACTCCATTCCCTCCCGCTCCACTCACCTCCCTCTCACTCCATTCCCTCCCGCTCCACTCACCTCCCACTCCATTCCCTCCCAGTCCCTCCCCGGCGGGGGGACACGCGCCCACCTAAGAGGCGCCCGGAAGCCGCTCCACTCCCTCCCGCTCCACTCACCTCCCTCTCACTCCATTCCCTCCCGCTCCACTCACCTCCCACTCCATTCCCTCCCAGTCCCTCCCCGGCGGGGGGACACGCGCCCACCTAAGAGGCGGCCGGAAGCCGCTCCACTCCCTCCCGCTCCACTCACCTCCCTCTCACTCCATTCCCTCCCGCTCCACTCACCTCCCACTCCATTCCCTCCCAGTCTCTCCCCAGCGGGGGGACACGCGCCCACCTAAGAGGCGCCCGGAAGCCGCTCCATTCCCTCCCTCTCACTCCACTCCCTCCCTGGCGGGGGTTGGCACACGCGGCACCTAAGAGGCGGCCGGAAGCCGCTCCACTCCCTCCCGCACTCACCTCCCTCCCGCTCCACTCCCGCACTCACCTCCCTCCCGCTCTACTCCCTCCCGCACTCACCTCCCCGGCGGGGGGACACGCGGCACCTAAGATGGCGGCGCCCCGAAGGAGAGGTGACGTGTGTGTGTGTGTGTGTGTGTGTGTGTGTGTGTGTGTGTGTGTGTGTGTGTGTGTGTGTGTGCCACTGTGTGTGTGTGTGTGTGTGTCACTGTGTGTGTGTGTGTGTGTGTGTGTGTGTGTCACTGTGTGTGTGTGTGTGTGTGTGTGTGTGTGTGTGTGTGTGTGTGTGTGTGTGTGTGTGTGTGTGTGTGTGTGTGTCTCACTGTGTGTGTGTCTCACTGTGTGTGTGTGTGACACTGTGTGTGTGTCTCTCACTGTGTGTGTGTCTCTCACTGTGTGTGTGTGACACTGTGTGTGTGTGTGTCTCTCACTGTGTGTGTCACTGTGTGTGTGTGTCTGTGTCACATGGGGGGGGCAGGAGGGGAGAGAGAGGGGGGGAGCGGAGAAACATACAGGGGGAGTGGAGAGGAGAGACCCGGAAATTTTAACCAACCCACCCCCCTCCTGTCCACTCTCCCCCCCCCTCCTCCTCCTCCCGTCCGCTCTCTCCCCCCCCTCCTCCTCCCGTCCGCTCTCTCCCCCCCTCCTCCTCCCGTCCGCTCTCTCCCCCCCTCCTCCTCCCGTCCGCTCTCTCCCCCCCCTCCTCCTCCCGTCCGCTCTCTCCCCCCCTCCTCCTCCCGTCCGCTCTCCCCCCCCTCCTCCTCCCGTCCGCTCTCCCCCCCTCCTCCTCCCGTCCGCTCTCCCCCCCTCCTCCTCCCGTCCGCTCTCCCCCCCTGCTCCTCCTCCCGTCCGCTCTCCCCCCCTCCTCCTGCTCCCGTCCGCTCTCCCCCCCCTCCTCCTCCTCCCGTCCGCTCTCCCCCCCTCCTCCTCCCGTCCGCTCTCCCCCCCCTCCTCCTCCTCCCGTCCGCTCTCCCCCCCTCCTCCTCCTCCCGTCCGCTCTCCCCCTCCTCCTCCTCCTCCCGTCCGCTCTCCCCCTCCTCCTCCTCCTCCCGTCCGCTCTCCCCCCCCTCCTCCTCCCGTCCGCTCTCCCCCCCTCCTCCTCCCGTCCGCTCTCCCCCCCCTCCTCCTCCTCCCGTCCGCTCTCCCCCCCCTCCTCCTCCTCCCGTCCGCTCTCCCCCCCTCCTCCTCCTCCCGTCCGCTCTCCCCCCCTCCTCCTCCCGTCCGCTCTCCCCCCCTCCTCCTCCTCCCGTCCGCTCTCCGTCCCTCCTCCTCCTCCCGTCCGCTCTCCCCCCCTCCTCCTCCTCCCGTCCGCTCTCCGTCCGCCCTCCCGTCCGCTCTCCGTCCGCCCTCCCGTCCGCTCTATGTCCGCCCTCCCGCTCGCTCTCCGTCCGCCCTCCCGTCCGCTCTCCCGTCCGCTCTCCCTCTCCTTCCGTCCGCTCTCCCTCTCCTTCCGTCCGCTCTCCCCCTCCTCCAGCGGGAAATTTAACTCACGGGCAACGCCGGGTCTCTTAGCTACACACACACACACACACACACACGCACACGCACACGCACACACACACACACACGCGCACACACACACATGTAGACACACACACACACACATGTAGGCACACACACACACACATGTAGGCACACACACACACGCACATGTAGACACACACACATGTAGGCACACACACACACACACAGACGTAGGCACACACACACACACACACACACATGTAGACACACACACACACATGTAGGCACACACACACACGCACATGTAGACACACACACATGTAGGCACACACACACACACATGTAGGCACACACACACATGTAGGCACACACACACACACATGTAGGCACACACACACACATGTAGGCACACACACACACGTCGACAGACACACACACATGTCCACAGACACACACATGTAGACACACACACATGTAGACAGACACACACACACACACATGTAGACAGACACACACACGTAGACAGACACACACACACACGTAGACACACACACACACCTATACATACACACAGCTATACACACACACACACACACACGTATACACACAGACACACGTAGACACACAGACACACGTAGACACACAGACACACGTAGACACACAGACACACGTAGACACACAGACACACGTAGACACATGTAGACACACGTAGACACACAGACACGTAGATACACGTACACACACACACGTACACACGTACACACGTACACACACAGACACACGCACACACAGACACACGTACACACACAGACACACGTACACACACAGACACACGTACACACACAGACACACGTACACACACAGACACACGTACACACACAGACACACGTACACACACACACACCTATACACACACACACCTATACACACAGACACACGTATACACACAGACACACGTATACACACAGACACACGTTTACACACACACGTATACACACGTATATACACACACGTATACACACGTACACACACACACACACACACGTAGGCGCACGCATACACACACACGTAGACACACGTATACACACACATGTACACACACGTACAAACACACACGTATTCACACACGTATACACACAGGCACACGTAGACACACACACACGTAGACACACACACACACGTACACACACACACACACACACGTACACACACACACACGTATTCACACACGTATACACACACACACATAGACACACACGTAGAAACATACACGCACGTAGACACACACACATGTACACGTAGACACGTACACACACACATGTACATGTATACTCACACACATGTACACGTACACACACACATGGAGACATACACACACACACATGTAGACATACACACACACGTATACACACACACGTATACATACACATAATGTATACACACACACATGTGTATACACACACGTATACACACACACACGTGTATACACACACATGTATACACACACACACACACACACGTGTATACACACACACACACTATCCCCAGCACCACCACATCAGCACACCGCTATCCCATGCCCCTACAGCACACTGGCATTCTCGGCTCCCTGCCATTCTCGGCCCCCATCAACACCATCAGCACCCACACATCGGCACCTTTGCACCTCCCCCATCGGCACACCACATCCGCACCCCCACATCAGCACCAAACCCTCCCAAATCAGCACACCGATACAATCACCATCAGTACAGCCACAGCAGCACTACCACCGCACATGGGCCGCGTTGACCACTCCTCACCCAAATGCCACACCCACACCACAAACATCCCGGGCAACGCCGGGGCTCTCAGCTAGTTATTCAATAAATAACACTTTTTTTTAACCTTTTTGTGGATTGTTACGTATCTTAAGATATGTTTAATACAGATGTGGCCAGTCTTACTGTTTTTGGTGCTGTGTAAAGTGTCAATCCCATTGCATTTTGTGGCCCTGAGCCGGTGACCGCGCCGGAGCTGCAAAAATAGAGTTTTGCGGCATCCACAGTACTCTGCAGTAACGATAGGCGCTGCTGGTGTGCTTCTGGTGAACTTTAAGGCCCGGATACAGCAAACTACATTAAAGTGGTGTTAATATCGCACCCGGCAAAAAAAAATGACAAATTCTGAGCGTTATTACCACAATTTTAAGTTGGTAAACATCAACATCAATAATTTAGTGTGCAATATTCGGGCATTAACTCGACCGTTAATAATGCGTTAATACTGCAATGCGATACTATTTCTATCATAGGCCTTTGAAATAGCTATTATTTCAGAAGCCTATGATAGAAATAATATTAACCCGTTTGATACCTGTGGATATCAAGGTATACCACAGGCACCAAAGGAGTTAATACATTAAAAAAATATGTTACCATAGCCCGTTGCCCACCTTAGTGGCTATGCTTTACTAACCACTACGGTAACCAAGGGGTTAACCCATTCCGCCACCCCCGGGAGGCATAACCACCCTACCCACAACAAAACCACTGCCTCCCCCACTGCAGTAATGGGAAGTAGACCTATTAGACAAATGTACCTAATAGAACTTTTGCCAATTGAAAAGCATAAAAACATACATAAAACAAAATATACATTATAATACATCATTACATCATAAATACTAATCCATGAAATCCATTGATTGGCACTGTCCCTACCTAAGCCCTGAACGAGGACCTAGAAAGACACATTGCCAATCAATGAACACACAAAATAAATAAATGTGTTACACCTCCTGGGGTGAATGTCGTCCTCCACCTCAGTGGCACCGATTGTAAAATCCAATAATGGCCGATGCCCAACCATAAGAATAAAGCCACAAAACAATCCCGGTCTGATGGCTAAGCCCAATAAAAACACAATAAAGAAAATCTTTGCCCGATGGCACAAAAATAAACAAAAAATGTAAATCTGTTAAACTTGATCCAGGTACCATGCCCTTCTTTAAATGTGATGCCATCCTGGGTGAAGGTTCATGGATCCTCAACTTTACCCGAAGCAATGGCTCCTGAAGAGCAGTCTCCGACGGGTAGTTCTTCTTTGGTTTCTTTTCTTCCATATTGTAGCTCTTCTTCCTGTCAAATAAGACTTAGCCAGCCTTATATAAGGTCTGTGACATCACATTTGTCAGTCACATGGTATATTCACCAATCCAATGTGATCTGCCATCAATTTTGGTTTAGAATGACCTTTCAACCAACATTTATGACATTACATACCTGTAAAATAATTGTGTTTGTCATTTATTAATAACTGAGAAGAAATAGCATTAATGATACTGTGCTTCTGTATCTATCAGTATGTGAACTGTATGGAACGCATAAGTGGGTTATTTGTGCGTATGCACGTTCTATGTAAATTGTATGAAACCCATATACGATTCATTGAAATTGTGCACATGTGCTTACTATCGGTATGTGAACAGTATGGAACACATAGGCGGTTCATTTGTGCACATGCGGGTTCTATGTAGGACACAGCATGCAATTATTAGAATACCATATTAACACACTTACTCTAGTAGGAAAAAGTACCATCCAGATGTGGCCCATCGGGTCCTAGTACTCGCATGGAAACTCATGGCCCAGGAATGATGGGATGCTCGGTAGCTCAGTCTTCAACTGAGCCTCTGATTGAGCCACCTGTGCTGAAGTTGGGATACCCTAAAAACTTGACCTTCCGGGAGGGCTTGAGGACTGGTGTTTAGCACCCCTGATCTAAGCTACAGTAAGTGAATGTTGGTCACAAATATTAGTTACTTTTGTACTGAGTGCATTATGCACTACTTCAAAAGTACTTGTATAACTGTTATGGCTATCAGAGCAGCCTCAGGCATATGTTTGTCAACTCATTTTAAAGCCTTTTTGGTGCTTTTAACTGTTTGGATAAAATGCCAAAGCTGTCTTAAATGTTACAATCTGTTGTCAAGGTTGGGAGATGGGACTGATTTTCTTCCCGAAAGATTCATACATTTTTGAGAGATAGTTTACATACATTAAATATTAGAACGTTTAATTTGTCACAAATTCAAACAATTTAAAACCTGTCTCTACGTGTTCCTATAATTCCTGCAGTTTTACTGCCACACAATGTAAAATACTTCACATATGTAACTTTCTGTTTATTCATATTTACAGTAAATGAGCACTTAATGTGATATTTTTCAAAGAGACTCCCTGAGAGGCAGCGGCCTGCTGAATTACATAGCTCATGCAGCTGTGCTCAGAAAAGAATGTGCAAAGCCAAATGTAACCAGAACCATGCAGTCAGAAGTTGTTTATTAAGGATTTTAGTGGAAATGAACTGAAACACTGGTTCATGCTTAAAAAGCCAGAGAGGACCAGACAATGCATTATGCAAAGTGTTGTATGAAGCATGTTTGCCAACTGTGGAGTTTTTAAATCTGTGCTGTACTCTTTGAGTGGAGGGTTTTTCATTCACCTATTTACCTACCATACCCTCTTGGTAAATGAAAAATAGTTGAAGTAACTTGTAGCGAATCTGTCACGTTAATAGAGATTGATCCAAGGTAAGTTCTCATACAAACCACAGCTCTGCACTTTGAACTACTAATGTACTTTCTATTACAATTTTACACCATCCTCAATATTGCTGGGGACACCGAATCAGTGTTAACCCAATATTGCCAGCTTAACATACAGTACAGTACTGTAGTCATTAGAAAGCCCAGTGCTAACAAAACTGATGCAGTAGATCATCAGGTGGAAGACGGTAATGGAAGCATTTCATGGGTAAGTGAAATGAAGAGGTAAGCACAAGGTTAAGAAGACAAAGGGCACAATATCTCCTGAAAGTGACACAAGTGCTACTTCAGTCTATAAAAGAATGATTTCTGTACAAGTGCTATAAAAATGTGTTTAGAAAGAAAGACGTCATGTCATTCATTTGCAGTATTACATGATATAGAAAAATGACATCTGTTTATGATTTACACGTAGTTTCTGACTTTCTGGAGCGACAGACATGCAAAGATCTGACCATCACTAACATAGGTTGCTGAAAACTTTTCTCTGCATTGTTTGTAATGGAATAAAACTATAGTGACCAGATGTACCGGTTTTGACTGGGACAATACCGGCTTTTGAGCACTTGTCCAAGTGTCTCGAAAGACCATGTAAAATGTCCCATTTGTATCGGTTTTGAAATTGCCAGTCCAAAGGCTTTGGAGCAGCAATTTCAGAACCAGTACAAATGAGACGTTTTAGTACTGTAAGGTCCCGGCACGGCCGCTAACAGGTGGAGGAGAGCTCTTTATCCAGTCGGGCCCAACTTCTGCATCCACCCGCAGGACTGGCACGTGTGTCTGTTTTAGGCTGGGGCCATGGTACTGCAGACCGTGCGGACGCATCCGCACGCTGAGCGAACAGACTGTCTTAAGGTAGTGTTCGCATCCATGTGGTGTGGACCCAGCCTTACACTTGTGGGACATCCCTGTATTTCAATGAGCTGCAGTGGGAGCTGGGCTCTGCTCGGGACTCTTGCCCGGGTACCAGCGATGCCCAGGTGGGGTTCTCCCAGCTCCGTAGAACTGCTCTGCATCTGTCTGACCTTCAGCACCCCGGGACCTCCGACTGGCACCAATATTACTAGATAGTCAGAGGAAGAGAATGATCAGGGTGTAGGTCTTTGAAAACATTGCTAATATTTGACTAAGCGATTTTTGCGTGAAACGTATTAGAGAATTTTGTTGTACCTGCCATACACCCACTGGATGTACTAATAGACAGTTTTTAGCCATTACTTCAGTCTGATCTTTTGTCCCACGCAGCTGTGCACCTTTTTCTATAGCTCATAACCTGGAGATTTTAATTTGGTATCTACCATGGGAAGCACGCCAAAGGAGTCATGATTGTCTGGGTCATGTGAGCAAATATCCCTTACAAATGGATCTTCGAACATTCACTAGTCCTACACATATGTTTTCTTATATCACTCTATCCAATGATGTTGCGGATGTTCTGTTGGCCAGTGTGAACGCGAATGGGTTGGGGTCGTTAGACCTTACCTCCATACTCCCAGATCCCTGTCCGCTTTGCTCTTAGTGTATTACACTTTCATTATGAGTGGATACATACTTGTTTATATCAGGATATTTTACACGGATTGACCCTCTCATTTACTAAACGGACTTTAATTTATGGATTTGCCTTTTTATAAATAAAATTACATTTAGTTGTTAAAATATCCTGGAATAATTTAACTCTGAAGCACTATATCCCTGGGATTCATCTCCTGTGTATTGCTAGCTGATATTTCTGATTACAACTTGATGAAAATATGGCATTAAAACAGCAATACTTCTTTCATGCGTTTTTCTTTTCTTTTTTTTTCTTATTTGTATATATGAAGCATGTGACAATGTATAATTCTACATTCTTAGCTAAGCTGGCAATCGTTTGATGCTCCTGTTATAAATCTGTCAAAATTCTGATTGCGTGCCTAACATAATGGCTGCTTCAGTCAGTTTGCAGCTCAAACTGCTGGGAAAATTTGTAACAAAATATCCCAAACAGGAAAGTGTTGTGAATATCTTGCACTGCTGGGGAGGTGGGCGAAACCTGCTATAGAAATCATAGGTTGCTTTAGAAATCATTACAAATGGCATTAAGAGTTGGATATATTTAAAACAAAATAGTAAATTATCTAATACTACAGAAATTATTTTTTTAAACTTAAGATTACACATGTTTTGCTGCTTTAATATGCAATTTTCCAAAACTTGAATAACAAAAAGAACAACAAAAACCAGTCACTATTATCTAATACTACATAACTGATTTTTATTTTAAACACACATTGTATTGTATTGTATTGTATGTCTTTATTTATATAGCGCCATTAATGTACATAGCGCTTCACAGTTTGAATGCACGTGGTAATCAAATAAATAACAGATAATATAAATAACAGATCATGGTAATAAGTGCTTCAGGCAAAAAAGTAACATTAAGGAAGAGGAGTCCCTGCTCCGAGGAGCTTAAAGTCTAATTGGTAGGTAGGGAGAACGTACAGAGACAGTAGGAGGGAGTTCTGGTAAGTGCGTCTGCAGGGGGCCAAGCTTTATGTATCATGTGCCCAGTATTATCCACAGTGCTATTCACATGCTTGTTTAAGCAAGTGTGTCTTAAGGTGGGTCTTAAAGATGGATAGAGTGGGTGCTAGTCGGGTATTGAGGGGAAGGGCATTCCAGAGGTGCGGGGCAGTCAGTGAAAAAGGTTTAAGGCGGGAGAGGGCTTTAGATACAAAGGGGGTAGAAAGAAGACATCCTTGAGACGAACGCAAGAGTCTGGATGGTGTATAACGAGAAATTAGGGCTGAGATGTAAGGAGGGGCAGAAGAGTGTAAAGCTTTAAAAGTGAGGAGGAGAATCGAGTGTGAGATGCGGGATTTGATCGGAAGCCAGGGGAGGGATTTCAGGAGGTGAGACGCAGAGACAGATTTAGGAAAGAGCAGAGCGATTCTGGCGGCAGCGTTTAGGATAGATTGTATGGGAGACAGGTGAGAGGCAGGAAGGCCGGACAGCAGGAGGTTACAGTAATCAAGACGGGAGAGGATGAGGGCCTGAGTCAGAGTTTTAGCAATCGAGCAACAGAGGAACGGGCGTATCTTAGTGATATTGCGGAGGAAAAAGCAACAGGTTTTAGAAACGTTTTGAATGTGAGAGGAGAATGTGAGAGAGGAGTCCAGTGTGATCCCTAAGCAGCGTGCTTGGGCTACTGGGTGAATGATTGTACTTCCAACAGTAATGTGGAAGGAGGTAGTAGAGCCAGATTTTGGAGGAAGTATGAGGAGTTCTGTTTTTGCCATGTTGAGTTTAAGGCGACGGAGGGCTATCCAGGATGATATAGCAGAGAGAAATTCAGAAACTTTGGTTTGTACAGCAGGTGTAAGGTCAGGTGTTGAAAAGTAAATTTGTATGTCGTCAGCGTAGAGGTGATATTTAAACCCAAGAGATGTTATTAGGTCATCTAGAGAGAGTGTGTACTGAGAAAAGAGAAGAGGTCCCAGGACAGAGCCCTGGGGTACCCCCACAGAGAGATCAATAGAGGAGGAGGTGGTGTTAGCAGAAGAGACACTCAAAGTACAATGGGAGAGGTAAGAGGAGATCCAGGATAGAGCTTTGTTCCGAATACCAAGAGTATGGAGAATATGAAGGAGAAGAGGGTGGTCAACGGTGTCAAATGCTGCGGAGAGGTTGAGTAATATGAGCAGAGTGTAATGACCTCTGTCTTTGGCAGCATGGACGTCATCAGTTATTTTAGTGAGGGCTGGTTCCATGGAGTGAGCAGTGCGGAAGCCAGATTGTAGAGGGTCTAGGCGAGTATAGGTGTTGAGAAAATGAAGCAAGCGAGAGAATACAAGACGTTCAAGGAGTTTAGAGGCAAAAGGCAGGAGGGAGACAGGTCGATAGTTAGACGGACAGGTAGGGTCAAGCTTGCTGTTTTTGAGTAATGGTATAACAGTTGCATGTTTGAAGGAGGAGGGAAAAGTACCAGAGTAGAGGGAGGAGTTAAAAATGTGTGTGAGCGTAGGGTTTATAGTGGGACCAAGAGGTTTTAGGAGATGGGAGGGAATGGGGTCAAGAGGGCAAGTGGTAGAGGAAGAAGAGGAGATTAACAGTGATACATCCTCCTCTGAGACCGTGGAAAAAGAGTCAAGGTAGGCAGGAGGAGAGTAAGGCCTCGGGCATGGTCAGCGGTGCTGAGGCATGCTGGTGCTTACCAGTGAGCCCCTACAGCCGCAATGAGAGTGGCTTTAGTAGGGGCTTGCCTACGCTTCCGCAAGCGTGCGGAAGCGTAGGTCTTATACAAAATTTAGATTTGGCGCTCGCCGGAGCGCAGGGCCAGTCACGTGAGCGGTTCGCCCAATGAGGGCGAACCAGCTCCGTGACGTCACTGGCCTGCCCCCCAACACACCCCCGACATGCTCCTGGACGGCGTGCGGACCAAGGCCAGGGAAAGCAAGAAACAGATGGGATGTTCTGCCGTATGGATTCCACCTTTTCCTTAAAATAGTCAGCAAAGTCCTGAGCGGAGATGGAGGAAGAAGAGGCAGCTGAGGGTGGTTTGAGTAGAGCATATAAGATTTCACATGTTTTGCTGCTTTAACTCTAGTAGAAAGATTAAAACTTTACTAATGGATCTCCCAATTACTCTGAATGACTTATAGTATGTTCCTCTATACACTATTCTGATGCCATGTTAAGCACTGCCACTGAATGGTCGTTAATCAATTTGCTGGAGAAGAGTTTAGTTGTATTCATTTCAGCAGACTGAATACTTCTCTAGCATGGGGAATACAGCCTCACGGAAGATTGAATAATTGACCTGCAAATTCTTAAAGCTTATAGCCATAGTTAACTACACTTACCAGCAGGCCTTGAACGTCTACAGATTATAATAGAATTCAGTATTCTCCATCTTACCATATAGCTCTTTAGTCAGTGGCGTAACTATATATTTTGGCCCCCCTGCAAAAATGTTGAAAGGGCTCCCTAAACAAAAAGCTAAATAAACTTAGTTTCCACCAGAGTCCCTAAGTGAATGGCCTTGCCCCCCCCCTCTCACACACCTTGCTCTCACCCCCTCACAGTCTCCCCTCTCATCCTCATACAGTACATCCCTCCTCTCATCCTCACACTCCCCCACTCTTACTGTCTCCCTCTCTCCCCTGTGTCTCACCCCCTTCCTTACTCTTCCTCCCTCTCACTCACTCTTCCCCCTTCTCTCTCTTTCACACTGCCCCACTCCTCACTCAATCCCCCCACAAACCCTCCATTCCCCCCCCCACACACACACACACTCCCACACCCCTCCCTCCTACACACACAATACACGCCCCCCCTCCCCCCCCCCCCACACACACACATAGGGTGACCAGGCGTCCCGGTTTAGTCGGGTTAGTCCCGACTTTTTCTGGCTCTGTCCCTGTTTTTTTGACCCACTGGCGAGCGCCGACTGCGCATGCGCAAAGAGCGCTTGCCGGCCGGCCGGGTTCCAAGGGAATTGCAGGGTTTAACAGCACGGTGGTTACGACACCGTCTTTGGTATTCTTTTTCATAGATTCCACCAACATATGGTAGTCTAAAAGAGACAGGTATGGATAAAATTGCTATACATTCCCATAGCTGAGTAAAAAAATGACAGATTCAGAACTAACGGTGTCATCAAGAGGCTAGATTTCTTTTCAAATTCACTATTTTTTTTCTTCTTTTAAATAGAACAATTTGTCACATTTCTAGTGACATACACAGTACAGTGGGGAACAATATCATATAAAAGAAAAACACTTGGCATTGGGAATCATGAGTCCTTTACACCACTGGTATTTCAAGTCAATAAAGGAAGAAAATGGGACCTTAAGGGAGTGGGAGACACCTTCCAGTCCATTGATATCAATAGACTGAAAGGTGTCGGCCTGCACCAGAAGGTATCTTATGACCGAAGTCTGCTTAAATATGGTACAGTATGTAGTATAATATATGGGTATAGTGTCTAATGGCAAAGCACGGCTTATACCTCTTCATACCTAAGGAGCTGAAACTCCAAAAGATCAGGGGAGCGGGTCTCGTAGTCATAAAAAATAGAAAAAACATCACATAGTACAGTAATGTTTAAATCAGTGATTCGATGTGCAAACGCTCAAAAATGACTACTCACATGAAAGTAGCCAAAATCAAGCAGCCATCCAACTTTAGGGGTGGATGTACCCTGTGAATATGCAGCAGCCACCAGCCACCAACCTCCAAGGAAGAAAAGACCATATAGTGTAGACGGTAGTATATTCTGACAATGGGTATACAACTAAAGGCTTACACTCTGTATGATCAAGATAGGCGAAAATGGATAGCGGGTAACAGGTACACAGTGAGTCGCGATCCCCTGGGTTCCTCGTTGTCCTCCGCTTCACCGGAACACTGTATCCACGCCGGGGCTCCCGTCGCGTCACTTCCGGTGCGTCGAGAACGCCGGGCCTGATGGTAGGAGTGTATTCTCGGTGTTCCTTCTCTTGGGTATTGCTGGACTGAAACACTCTACGTGTTTCGCCATTAGTGCATCGACGCACCGGAAGTGACGCGACGGGAGCCCCGGCGTGGATACTGTGTTCCGGTGAAGCGGAGGACAACGAGGAACCCAGGGGATCGCGACTCACTGTGTACCTGTTACCCGCTATCCATTTTTGCCTATCTTGATCATACAGAGTGTAAGCCTTTATTTGTGTACCCATTGTCAGAATATACTACCGTCTACACTATATGGTCTTTTCTTCCTTGGAGGTTGGTGGCTGGTGGCTGCTGCATATTCACAGGGTACATCCACCCCTAAAGTTGGATGGCTGCTTGATTTTGGCTACTTTCATGTGAGTAGTCATTTTTGAGCAAAACAATGAAATTAACCCCTCCAAAAGCGCTAACCTACACTAAACTAAGTGATAACAATTTGTGCTAAAACAACGATAAGTGCTCGTGCAACATCAAAATAAAATGACTTGCACAATGCTGTGATAAACAAAGAGAAAAAAAGCAGCTAGGTGACAATAATAACAGGTAATTCCAAAACCTGATACAAAATAGTGAACAAACAAATATAAAGTCCCCAGCGCTAAAGTCCAAGATACCGTGATCTTTAAGGCAGTCTCTAGTCTTTAAGATGGTAGTTGGGCTCTGGTTTAGATGCTCCAGATGGGATAGATGTCCTTGATGTAGATGGATACACCGTCTGAAATAACAGATAAGCAGACACACCTGATTGCGCAGTGTGTTATAGCAATCAGAGCCCTATCTGAGATGTGAAAGAATCCTACTCACATGATCAACGCCAATATGTTCAGTGGAGAGGATCTGTGCTTGCTCCCCTTCTAATTCGCTCCTCACACGAACCCCACGTGGAGACAGCTTACAGGAGACAGCTTACAGGATACACCCTCTATCTTCAATGGCGTCGGGGATGCGTCCGTTAACGACACCTCCACCTCAGTAGTATAAGAGTGACTGTCCCAGTCCTCCGGAATCCGCAGGAGATAAGTAAAGGTCTCAAGGAGGCCCAGACAGGAACAGTATGCGATGAGTACCAGCAGGCCTGCTGGTACTCATCGCATACTGTTCCTGTCTGGGCCTCCTTGAGACCTTTACTTATCTCCTGCGGATTCCGGAGGACTGGGACAGTCACTCTTATACTACTGAGGTGGAGGTGTCGTTAACGGACGCATCCCCGACGCCATTGAAGATAGAGGGTGTATCCTGTAAGCTGTCTCCTGTAAGCTGTCTCCACGTGGGGTTCGTGTGAGGAGCGAATTAGAAGGGGAGCAAGCACAGATCCTCTCCACTGAACATATTGGCGTTGATCATGTGAGTAGGATTCTTTCACATCTCAGATAGGGCTCTGATTGCTATAACACACTGCGCAATCAGGTGTGTCTGCTTATCTGTTATTTCAGACGGTGTATCCATCTACATCAAGGACATCTATCCCATCTGGAGCATCTAAACCAGAGCCCAACTACCATCTTAAAGACTAGAGACTGCCTTAAAGATCACGGTATCTTGGACTTTAGCGCTGGGGACTTTATATTTGTTTGTTCAGTCATTTTTGAGCGTTTGCACATAGAATCACTGATTTAAACATTACTGTACTATGTGATGTTTTTTCTATTTTTTGGGACTACGAGACACGCTCTCCTGATCTTTTGGAGAAATAGCTGATACAAGACAAGTGGAACAGTCTTTATTCAAGGGTTGCAGTGTGTTTTTCAGTCTCTTATTCACAATATTTTAGTGCACTTTATTATTTAGGCACGAATATTTATAATTGTTTTCATATCACATTCACGTATTTACACATTAAGTGGTTATTTGATTTTTTTTTGGGTTGTTAGAGCGCTATCGAGCACTTTTTTAATTTTGTACCTAAGGAGCTGAAAGGCAGATATGGGGTGAACTAAAGCAGTACTGGAGGTTTACATATTTGAGGTAGATAGAGAAAGAGGATGTGTGTGTGTGTGTGTGTGTGTGTGTTGTGCTTCTGTAATTCCATACCGATCCCCTTTCAGGGGCAGGGCCACCAACAGAAATCCTGGGGCCCAGGACAAATGAAAAGAGCAGCCCCCCCCCCTCTCAACCCATAGTGCACCTACCACAAAAACATTTTTTTAGCGCACACCTTTAACTTAACTGTTTTCTTCTTATTGTAATACGGAAAAAAACAGCACAATGCAATCTGTTTATTACCCCCCCCCCCACCCAATACATATAAAAATACATCCCCCCAATACATATAAAAATACACCCCCCCCCAATACATATAAAAATACACCCCCCCAATACATATAAAAATACACCCCCCCCAATACATATAAAAATACACCCCACCAATACATATAAAAATACACCCCCCCCCCACCCAATACATATAAAAATACACCCCCACCCACCCAATACATATAAAAATACACCCCCACCCCCCCAATACATATAAAAATACACCCCCCCAATACATAAAAAAACACACACCCCCAATACATATAAAAGCACACACCCCCAATACATATAAAAATACACCCCACCAATACATATAAAAATACACCCCCACCCAATACATATAAAAATACACCCCCCCCCACCCAATACATATAAAAATACACACACCCCCACTCAATACATATAAAAATACACCCCCCCCACCCAATACATATAAAAATACACCCCCACCCCCTAATACATAAAAAAATACACCCCCCCCCCAATACATATGTAGCCAGGTCTCCCCAGCCTGTCAGCACCCCCTCACCTTGCTGATGATCGCGGGTGCAGAAGGGGAAGGAAGGGTGCAGGGTTAGAGGGTAATTGATAAGGGACGGCCCCAGTTAGGGACTCTGCCCTTAGTGTGAGTGCTGTCTTGTCAGAGTCACAGCTATCAGTGCTGTGAGGTCTGACAGGCAGGCACAGTGTTTGTGCAGCACGGTTGCTGCACGTACCAAGTAAGTGGCAGTGCGTTACTGCAGGTACTAGTTGGTTAGAGTCAGGACCGGGAAGAGTTAGGGGGGCGAGATAGGCCAGTTAACCCCTTAGGTCCCAGGTAGGTCCTCACTCCCCAGTTTGTGGTGCTACAGGGACAGGCCCTAGGTTAGGGACCGTGTCATGTAGTGCTAGTGTTAGATAGTGATCAGCGGATGCTGCAGTTCCAGTAAAAGAGATTTGGGCCCAAGTCGGTGCTCAAAGACAAAGACTATCTTCAGGGTGGGACCGCCCCTGGCGGACCCCAAGCAAGGATTCACCGGACCGGATCAGATGGGATCCCAGAACGACAGAGCCTTTGTGAAGTTCCTTGCAGGCCTGAGTGCAGGAGCACTCGGCAGGTACTCTATAAGTGCACCAACAGATCATAACATTCTTTTAACACATAGTGGCAGCGCTGACCACGGGACAAAGGGGGTTGGGCTGTGGGCACCGTGTGGGGATGTTATAATGGTGGTGTTATAATTGTTATGTAAGAGTTATCATTTATTCATTCAGTAAACCTGTTATCCATAATACTGGTGTATGTGGTTTCTGGGTGGATTCCTATGTTAGGGTCATTCTACATTCCCATAGAATCCTACATAGGTGGAGGCGCTGAAACCGAGACCGTTCCAGAGGATTCACCCCAGGCTCTCACTAGCGGAGGCTCAGGCCTCCTGTGAGCCTGCAGGTATATGCACCACACCTGGTAACACTGTATGTTCTCCGCACCCATACCATATCTGCGATTGGGGGGGGGGAGGGGATACCCGTTACACATATAAAACACACCCCCCAATACATATAAAAATACATCTCCACCCCCCCCCATCCATATAAAAATACACCCCCAATAAAAATAAAAATCAGACTTACCTTGTGGATGGTCTCAGGTCAGCCCTGGTGACTGCGGGAGGTCCAGTGGCTGCAGGGTGGGGGGTGGGTCGGTGGCTTAGGGATGGCCGGTGTGCTGGTGGCTGCAAAGGGGGGACCGTTGCTACAGGGGGCATTGCTGCGGGAGAGCCAGTCGCTGCTACGGGGGGGGCGTAGCTGCGGGAGGGCCGGTGGCTGCGAACGGGGGGGGCTTGCTGTGGGGGGCAGTGCCTACTGCGGGGGGGGCGGTGGTTGCTACGGGTGGTCCGTTGCTGCGGGAGGGACGGTGGTTGTTAAGTGGGGGGGTGTTGCTGTGGAGGGCCGTTGGCTGCAAAGGGGGTGCCGTTACTATGGGGAGGGGGGGCGTTGCTATGGGGGGGGCGGTAGACCGGTGGCTGCAGGATGGCTGGGAGGGGGCGGTGGCAGCAGGTAACAGCAGTTGCTGCCGGCCCCAGCTCTCCCCCACTGCAGGCTTCTCCCTCAGTCTGTCCCACGAGGTGTCTGATGCTGACGCGCGCCGGAAGCTAAGCCCAGCTGACCTCGGCGCCGACGACAGAGAGACCTGCCACCGGGTGCCCGCAGCCACACTGCGTTTTTTTATACGGCACGGCCACGCTGTGGGCCCGGGTGGCCGGGCCCCCTGACTCACAGGATATGGAGGACGGAGAGTGAACTCCGAAATCGGTGCTCTAAAGTCACACACAAGGGCACTGTAACAATGAATAATGAAAGTATCAGCACTGCGACAGTTCAAATCCACTTAGGTATAAGCGTATTAGAAGGGCTCCATATGTGCAATAAAGTCTCAATCCTCAGGAAGAAAATGGTAGTGAGCAAAGTTCAGTAGAAGATACACAGTTAAGGAATACAACTCCGCCACTACCCTCACAAATCCTGGCGTCCAACGCACAGCCCAAGAGCCCCCAAGGGCGTATTACTCACAAAACTTGACCCATCGGTATCGCCGATCAAACGCTGTTATCCGAGGATTTGATCTCTGCGCAGTGTCAGCGTGCTCCAGCCTCGGGAAGTCAGAGGAGAAGAAGAAAGTATGGTAGTTCACAGCCGTCCGTGTGGGTAATGAAAAAGCGCAACTGATGAATTAAAAAAGGTAACTTTTAATGTGCACTAGACATATACAAAATGCCACAAAAAACTCTGACGCATTTCGTCCTGTTACTAGGACTTTGTCCCAGTATCACTGTGTGCTTTGATCCTAAGAATCACTGTGTGCTTTCACCAGTTACTCATTGACAAAGTCCTAGTAACAGGACGAAACGCGTCAGTTTTTTGTGGCATTTTGTATATGTCTAGTGCACATTAAAAGTTACCTTTTTTAATTCATTAGTTGCGCTTTTTCATTACCCACACGGACGGCTGTGAACCGCCATACTTTCTTCTTCTCCCCTGACTCACAGAGCCTGGGCAGCCGGGACCCCTGACTCACCGGGCCTGGGACGTCAACCCCGGCAGCCCCCCTGTTGGCGACTCTGGTCAGGGGAGTGGAATGTAAGGCTTTACTTTCACTGGGAGAGTAACAAGAAGTGCTTCATGTCAAGTGTATGTACAACCTAAGTCTTCAGCAAAGGTGAATTTTCAGATACCTCAGCATTATGACACTCTCCCCAAATGAAAGTTTGTATTCGTAGAAGATAAGTTAAATTCTATTGGGATAATAAAACCTGCTGTGCTGCTCTAAAAAAAGCATGTCCCCAGACACCATCTGCATTGTTTAGTGTAATATTCTATGCTCATCATCAAAGATCCTTGTGGGATTCTGTACAATGATTTGCTCAAAACCAGGTAAATAGTTATAATACAAATTCATTCTACTAAATGGCTGTCAGAATAAATGATCAGTCTAGCAGTGTGTATGAAGAAATTGGTTCTGTGGCATTAGATTCTTTCACGATTGCAGCATCCACATTGTCTTTACCAAAAAGAAAATCATATACCACACAGTTCATGTAATGTAGGTTAAAGAAAATATACATTTGGTTGTAGAACATCCTCCTATCCCAACAAATATGCCATAGTAATCCAAAAGAGTGTCTGCACCTCGAAAACGGTGTCAACGAGAAAGTCAATATGTCTTATTGAAATCAAGGGTTGCAAAGCAAACTACGTTTCCAGCTGTCTTGTTCTTCCTCAGGTAGAGCATATCTTTTTTTATTTAATAATTTAATGTACTATGTGTTTTACATGAGGAAAGGGCAAGACAGCCCCAAAACACCATAGTTTGTCCTGTATCATTTGATTTCAATAACAATGCATTTGTTTTCTTTTTGGTTTTGAAACGTATGGTGGTCTGAAACTGTTTTGGTTTACTTTGGAAATTGTTTTTAAAAATTGTTAGATAAAATAAGCATTATTACCTTTTTTGTATAAGCCACGATGAAGCTAAAGGGTCAGTTCAATGTTGTGGTCTATGAGGTTTAGAGGCTAGTGTTGTATTCTTAAAACATTTCCGTCTATAGTATACTTCTTATGTAGGGTTGCTAGGTGTCCGGTATTGAACTGGACTGTCCTGTATTTGGATACTCTGTCCAGTAAAAAATGAGAGGTACTGTGATACTGGACATGTATGTGTCCGGTATTTTCCTCCCTGGACATAGTGACCTGACGCACCTTTCACCATTGAGTCCAGTATTTTTGGAGAAGCCACCACCCAACCCTATTCTTGTGTTGATCCAAACAAATGTAAGATAATAAACAGTGCTGTGACTTCAAGCAATGCACAATGCAGTGCTACCTGCAGGCCACAAACCATCTCTGGATATCCTTCAATACAGACAAGATATATGTCACTGAACAGTACAATGCTGTAAACCATTTTGATAGATAGATAAGATAGATAGATGGATGGATGGATGGATGGATGGATGGATGGATGGATGGATGGATGAAAACAAACCCTATGCTACTAATAATTAAATATTCATGTATAAGATTCTATTTGTGCCATTTAGTTACTAAATAATCAAGAAAACGTGGAATACACAAGAGAAAATTAATGTGATGTATATGATGTATTCCGTGTCATTTTTAGAAGAGAATCCTCCAGTTATTTGAACCACTTGGTCAATTCAAAAAGGTAGTTAAATGAAGTAATGTGTGAAAACACTACAGTATGTATATCCCCACTTGATTTGTTAAACTGCTGTATGTGAACTATTTATAGACTGTACTCACATCAAATGTACATGACACAAATATATATGGTTACAAAATATTTATTTTAACATATTTACCATCGAAGCCATAAAGCACTTTTCATACAGAAATACAACAAACATGCATAGACCAATGTGGCCTGTCCCAAGGTATATTTAACACAGTAAATATAAGCATGTCACTTTACAAATAATAATATAAATATGTATTTAAAAATATCCACATAATAAATTTAATCAGACCAAGGACAGCAGATTACTCTAATCATTCCACCGCTGCTAAAAAAAATAATAATCCAATTTTAGCTCATGTGAGAGTTATCCATAATTCCACTCACTGCTTTCCATGAGCACACCAACCAGCTGCTAAACAATTCTGAGATATGTTAAACATCCAAAATTTAATTAGCTCCAGTGGATTATCAATCAAATTGTGTTTTAAGACAAAAAAAATTCACAGACAAAACAAGCTAAAATATGGGCAGGATGGAAGCACTTCTGTGAATAGACTTGAGGTAGACTTGTATGCATGAAATGTGTCCTCGTTTGATGGCACATCTTTCATTGTCCATTCCCAATGCAAATAAATCCCCATATGCAGCATCTCACGTTTAGAGTTAAGGCATGTATTTCTTACGTTATGGTCCAGCGTTTCACTGTCAGTGTCCCTAGCATTTAATGCTGCCTGACTGCTAACCCAGAGTGTAGTACTACGTCATCCTTCTAAAAACACGTTACAGGAACAGTGCACTCCATAATTCTTCTTCTTTGACAGAAATGTTATTAAGCTAATATTTGGACAATGTGTTTTCATTTCTCTCAGAATGTTTTTTTTTTTTTATACCAGTAACGCTGTATCATAACGCTCCAGAAGTTGGATGGTAGTTCTCACAACTCTAGCTTAAATTCTTCAGCTTTTTTTCTGAATGTATTGAACCATCACGAAGAACGTCTTTGGCACACGCGCTAGTCACTCACTGACAGCAATGCCTTCCAGATTCTAGAAGATTATCAATTGTCAGTTTACCACTATGAGGTTGTCTTCATATGTTTCCAAATTCCTCTCTTTTTATGTGTCCAATGATGTGACACTTCTTTAATTCCATTGGGCATTTTCATTAGCTTGGCAAAGTCGAATGAGTTCTTAATGGAATGTTCAATGTCTTCCAATCTGTAAAAACAATAAATATCTGTTGTTAATGTTATGGTAATTAAAGAGCATTCAAGTAAATATACAGCATGAAATCCACTTGATGTGCCTTTTTACAAAGTGTTTGAAATATAGTACATTTTTAATGTGAGAATAGGCTAAAAGAATTCCCTTATGGTGACCAGTATTGAATATGCTTTGTTATCCCATTACTTGTAACACGTGTGGAAAGTTTCACAACACATGCAAATGGGATTTCTAAAAGCATATCCACTTCAAATTTGCTGTTAAAAGTTCAATTTCCTTTGAAAGTTAAAATACCTTTTTCTCTATTTGTCTGATTATGCTATCAACTAGAATGCATCTGAAAAGCTGTAACATTTGTCTATAGATTATGGACTTATTTTATCATAATACAAACAAAATTGCTATTTTCTGAATTTCTTTGCAAGATATTCAGACATCTCGACTGTTGACAAAACTGCAGGCTTCAAAATCGTTGTAGCTTGTAAATGTCTATTGGAGACGGTCATTGTGAGCTCTTCAGAGAAGGGACTCCTTTTCATAAGTGTCACTTTTATGTCTGAAGCACTTTTCCCCATTATGTGTAGCCGAGCCCCGCTTTCCCCTACCGTAGGTGCGGGGGAACTGGTGGCTAGGTACCGGAGCTCCACGCGATCGGGGAGCTGCTCCGGTGGTTGTGGCCATCTTGTTTTCTCGTGCATGCGCAAGGCAACACATCGCGCATGCGCAGAAGGGATTAAGTACGGAGGCTATTACAAGGGGTTCCGCACACGCGGCCGCGGGACTACGAGTCCCAGAGTCCTTAGAGAGGAACAACACATGGAGCAGTACAGCCAATAGGGCTGAGGGATCCTCGCAAGGCGCAGGAAGGATATACTTTGGCCGAAAGGGAGCGCGCCAATTGGAGCAGAGGAGGCAACAGAGTAAGTCGTGTTCAGGGAGCAGTGCTTAACTGGACTAGGCCTAGATTAGCCCCCACAGGCCCCTGTTAGGTCCTGAACCCCTTCCAGCTTGTGGTGCTGCAGGGAAGGCCCCCAGATAGGGACGCTTCCCCTTAGTTCACCACAGATAGTATTAGTAAACTGGTGACAGGACGCCACACTGTGAGCTACGGCCTGCGGTCTGGGACCAGACCACAGGCACACCATAGACTTTAAGGAGACACTCCAGCTGGAGCTCCCTCAAGAGGCGGATGCCTCCGGCAAAGAGATAGAGGATTCGGCAGACCCGTTTCGTGGGCTCATAGTGCGGTTCTGCGGATCTACCATCACCACATAAACCTGGTCTGGCCTGACACCAGGACAGGTACCACGTGCACCAACAGCCTTACACAGGGGGTAGCACTGCTCCGCACACACTTTGGGTGGGCATTACTCTTGGACACCGTGCGGTTAGGTGCCCAGAGCACCGCAGTACTTAGGGGAAACCTCACCGGGGAGTGGACATAGTGGGGAACCTGGTGTGGGAAATATATCGTGTGGGGTACTACTGTTCTGTGTAATTATTATTAGCTTGCTAGTAAACTGTTAACATTATACCTGTGTGGTGTGTATTACTATTCTTGTATTGGTTCCTGTGAGGGGTTATCCTGCAGAGCTAGGATCCCTCCCAGGTGGAGGCGCTGTACCGAGGAGAACGAGAGCTCACCCCAGGCTCCCAGCGGTGGAGGCTTAGGCCTTCTGTGAGCCACAGTTAAAGGCAGCACACGTAGTTCCCTTAGTTATGGGGAAAGGGGGTTACATGTGTTATTTGTATTATTTGTTATTTATATGATTGTCACGTGTATAACTGCTGTGAAGCGCTATGTACATTAATAGCGCACTATAAATAAAGACATACATACATTGTACAAGAGAACCAACATGAAATCCAAACTGATTTGAACCGCTGCAAAGTTATTGGTCAATAAGCACCCATGTGGTCTCTCACCTTTTCATCTTCTTGCTTCTGCTTGGGTGCTTATGAATGCATTTTCCTCCAAACCTCTGCCCCCTGCAGGCTTTGGCCTCCTGAACTTGGCTCCTGTCTTTTGCAAGAGAAGACTGGGCCCTGCATGAAAATAAACAGAGTCTTGTAAAACACAAATGAAGAAACACCTTTCCCCAACACATACTCCTCAGATAAAGAAAAGCTCTGATACAGGTGTATTTAAAGTGAGCTATGTAAATACTCTGGATGGAACATTTGCACACACCGGAGTTCTGTTGCAGTTTGGCAGAAGTCCAGGCATTTCTTGTCTTTACGCTTGGCACAGAGACACCTGCTTGTAGGTTCAGGGAGTTTTTCTGTGTCTGTGTCCTGCAATGCCCGTCTGATCCGAGGGCCTCCGAGACCGTAAGGCACCGTTCGCCTGCAATAAAAAGTTTGCACATTTCAATTTTTTTTCTCCAAAACTAATCTCAATAGCTTGTAATGCTCATAGTGTAGATGCTACTATTTTGTAATCACGGATCCACTGTGATTTTAGAAATTACTTGCATTTTAAAAAAAAACCATGAAAACCCAAATAGCAAACCCAGTAATAATTATGTGCTATATATTAAATCACAGTATCTTTTGTATATAAATTAATTTTATTTTACATATCTGTTATTGAAGTTATAAATGGTTGCATTTGAATGAATCTGCAAAACAAACATAATGACCACACACAATACAATTGTTACATATGATTGATCATTCTGACCAAGCTAATGTTTCACACAATTAATTGCCCTTTCACTTTATACGATTTGCTTTAGCATAAACATATTTTGTATCAATACTGAAATTGTTACTTAGCAGCAAATGTTATAAACTACACACTTCTCTCACAGTGCACTGTAGCAGTAACCTTTGTACAAGAAAGGCCCTCATTTTCTGCGCACTTAATTATATACAATTTCGCAAATTGCCAGACTCGGTTTCACAGTAGCATACTGTACAAGTACATTACACAGGTTGCTACGTGCATTTTAATTAATAACTTCTTAATGGTTCTTAAATCATAGTTTAGGAGTATATCTCTGTGAATGGCTGGGAGGCATGAAGCAAGGCAAATATTTACAGTTTAGGACATTACACCAGCAGTGCTAAGCAATCAGTGCCACACATAGCTCCTGCCTGTCAGAAGGCTCAAGTCATGTCAACAGAAATGAAGCAGATTTTGCTACTTTGCACTTTACAGTATAAAATCTGCATGCAAATAAGTATACAAAATAGAGGTCAGAAATTATTGGCAGCCAAAGTTATTTGTCTCCAATTTGTTTGGTGTTCAGATAAGGCATGGCCACTATCCATACACAATTTCAAGTTAGGTTTATGCAGTGTTTGCAAACTGTTAAAATTGAGCAGTTTGTTTGCCCAGAGATTAAACGGTTTTGTTTTCTATGTGATTTCTCTATTGGCTGTTTCAGGTACAGTATGCATTGCACAGCCTGTGTTAATTGCATTAAAGCTACTCGCCTCCACATGGATTTACCAACAAGCTCCTCTGTTGTTGCTGCAGAGATCCATGATGAAAACTCAGCAAAGGGCTTGTAAAATGCAGGGGATAGGCATAGGGGTTAGGAAATAGGTAATAAAAGCCAAATATCAAGTAAACTCTAACGTTTTCGAGTAAGCAGACGGAGGACAAATTAGGCGTGCCAAATGGTCATTCATTACCTGCTGTCAATTGCAGTGTTTCTAGGTTTTTATGACTGAGAATAGCAATTATTTCAAAATCAGCTGAGCATCTACTATATTGTGTGGATGTTTTTCTTAAACAATGTCTTCTACGGATTATAATTTGAATGACTCACTGTAATATACAGTATATTCTCTTTATTCAAACAGGTTCATTGGTGCACCTGGTAATATTGTGTATTATATGTAGTGCCTCATTTTATTGTATTGCTTAATCCTATTAATTTGTATTGAAATATGAATGCAGATATTGGATTTGAAACTGTAATTTAACCATCTACACAGTTTAGCAACTCTCTCAAATCATTCCAAAAAGTTATTTTACTTGTGATCAGGAATAGATAGTTTGCAGAATGCAATACATTTTGTTAGGAAAATATTTATAAAACATTGTTGTATATATAGAGTCTTCAGACATTTTGTAAAACTTCATAATGTGCTTAATGACACCCTAATGAGAATATTGCACTATATCAAGAATGAGCTTTGGATATACCAGAAAGGAGACAACTGTGACATCATAAAAGCAGACTCTTATGATCCTACAAGCTCAAGAGAACAACAATAAACATATACTGTATTAGTAATATTCCTGTTAATCCAACAAAAAAACCTTTTAAACATGCAATTAGATACATTTTCCCCATGACCACTGGAGATTCAATTGCTTTGAACTATAAGCCCAATAATGAGATGCTGAGGCTGAAGTGAGGTGCAGGAGAAAGATACTGGACTTACTCAGGGGTGTTGATCCATATGATGTCCAGGTGACAGAAATAGACACACTCTTTGTCCATCAGAGAAGAACAGGAGCAGCGTTTAAACCTGCGTGGTGGCCAGGGAGAGCCAGAGGAGCGGTGAGCAGCAGCCACTTCAGCAGGAGCTGGAGATCCATCATGGAGGGAGAGTGGGCTGCCTGACACTGCAAAGAGAGCATATGCTGTGTTAGCTGAGAAGGCCCAATGGCTCTGGGTCCAGATACACAATGATCTATGATGAGACATTCCCTCATTGTTCCTTACGTGTGTGCCTGCTGCTTTTGCTGCTCTGCAAACAGTGGATGCCCCTGGTTTTAACTCTGCTGCTATGCAAACAGAGGATGCCCCTGGTTAAACACAGAGCATAAACTATATTGCATTTGGGCATATGTAATTTACTTTAACATAACCAGCACAGTATCCTCTGATTGAGAACACACATTATGGACAATGCTGCCTCTTCGGTAGAGATGTAAAGGAACAGTCCTCCTCCTAGACCTAGACAATCTGCAGATTCAACCTCTAACTCGATATACATTCTATGCAGGGAACCTGAATAATCAAATGCACTCTGACACAGATCTATCTACCCAGAGACAATAAACAAAAATGTGTTCCCATAAATGTTTGGAATCTATATATATTAAAGATTATAATCTGGGCACAGAAGAACTAGGAAGGTATTGTGGGGTATATGTATCAATATCCACAGGCTGCAAAATTGGTGCCAAAATGTACCATCATTGTCTTTAAAGGGGAAAAAATAAATGTTGCCATTAGTAAACGAACTGCAATTTTTTGTGTGCCAGTTTAGCAGCCAGGAGACTTATAAAGTGCCCTCCCTACGGCATAGGCAGTGATGTGGTAGCATTGTACATTACATGTGCCAGAACAGGTTACATATATTGCAATAAGCAAAGCTCCAGCTGGCGTCTATTATTGTGCAAGTTTTGTTAACTGTGACGCAATTGAGTTAAATCCATTAGGTAATGGTAACTGCAATGAACAAGAAAGTGAGCATGAATGCAGAATGTCCCTGATTATCATTAGAGCATTCCTGCAATACAGTACAAAGCAAGCAGTACTTAGGGAACGAATAATGGGGTTATAGATTGTAAGCTCTCTGGAGGCAGGGTATCTTTTTGCTTTATGTTATCATTTTACCTGTTGCACGTAATGCCATTCTTTGTCATTTAATTACCTCCTATTGTAATGTAGGGAAGCGTTGTGTACATTGTTGGCACGGTATAAATAAACTGATAGATACATATAGTATTGCACAGTATATACTGTAGTTACTGTAAATATGGGCAGCGTGTGTTATCCATGTGCTGTTTCCATAGGTGAGTGTTACCAATGAGCAGCTGTAAAAGATCTGAGATTCTGTGCAGCACCAAGGGGAAACTTTGCAGCTGCAGTAGAAATGCTGCTACTGTATGCACAGATCTTTGTAACAAGTATCTGAAACCAGTGGGCACTGCTGCTGCCTACTCTGCTTGTTCATTAGTTCTGCTACTAAGTTATCTTCTAACCACTGAGACAACATCACAACTACCTGTAAGTCCCATGATTAGAATATACACTGTGCCTGCTGAAAATACATCACACGTCTTATATTACAAGTCACTCAATCACCCCAGAGAAGAAGCAAACTACAGTATCAGAACACCGCGTCCCCTATCTAAGACACTGCATGTAGCCCTATGATAGAGTAAATTAACGTGTACATTTAATGATTGCCACTGTCTCACTACTAAATCACTATTAAACGGAGGGGGGGGAGGCGATGCACTGTACCAGTGCCAGCGGCCTGCAAAACTGGAGGCAAGAAAAAGTAGCACCTGCCTTGTTACAGAGAAAAAAAAACCCCCACTGAAAGCAATGAAACTTCACCCCCTTTCCTCCTATTGTACAGTGTATCAGGTATTTCATGGCATCAGTTTTGCATATTTGGATATATTATCCTCCATGTATATCGTTTAAGGTTTTACCCTACTTCAGTAACTCTGTTAGGGCTACAGTACATTACATTGTGTCCATTGGGTGTTAAAACAGTAACACATAATCCAAGCCATTGGACAGGGCATGTCCTGCAGCCTGCTCACTGAGATCACACCTGCTCACTGAGATCACACCTGCGTTCTGGATCTCCCTGCACCAGGTTTCGCTTCTCTTGATTACTCAGCCAAGCAGCTCCAGGACTTCACACCCTATCATTTCATTTCACAATCGCTCTGCTCCATCCCCTCAAGTCTACATTGTACTACTGTATTTGCTCTTTAAATTGAGTGCTCACTGCGCACGCTACAGTATAACACCCAGGACACGTTTTTTTCCATCCTGACTGTCAGGTTGATCTCCCTGTGAATCCCTTCCTCATAAACACGATCTGCTGCTCTTTGCACCTGATCATTTAAGGCTGCCAACTGCATTCAAAATATAAGAATAAAGCACTATAATAATGATGCCTTTTTATAGGAATGATACATTGTATTAAAAAGTATGTGTGTGTGTTATAATGGCACACAATAATGCCACAATAATAATACTGCTGACATTATTGATGGTAATAATAATAATAATAATAATAATAATAATAGAAATAATATCACAAGAATTACCAGCACTATATAATTGACGCATCTTATAATATAATAGTTTGATTTACTGCTCCTTGGTAAGTAAAATGGGCAAACTAAATGTGCATTTACAGAAACATATTTGTTAATATGTGTTTTGAGGGAGGCAGGTGAGACAAAAACTCTCAGCAATTTCAGTGCCAGTATGTGCAGAATACACAATAAAAAAACTCAACAGACACCAGCCTTATAAACATTCCTTAATATTTACCCCCATGAGTAATTTACCCCCTAGACTGGAGTCAGGGAGGCACGTTGCACATTGTGCAGTAGGAGCCCCCGGCACAATATTCACTACGATCTTGGGGACACCCCAGCTGAACTGCGTGATAATAATCAGGAATGCGGGATTTACTGTGTGCATACTGCTATACTGTGAATGCTAAATTAAGTCATATTTAGTGTGTTAATATCAGCCCATGGAGGTAATGTGTTAACTACACATTTTATCAAAATAATTCCCTTTTGTATACATTTTTCTTTCTATGTATGAGAATCGACAAGAGCTATATGTATTAGCATTATGTGCTAATTCATGAAAAGGCTGAGGTATTAACACTAGCTCAGTGATCTGTGCAGTAGCACCTTGCAACTATTAGATTCCTCATTTCCAAGTTCTTCTAGATAAATTGCATGATATTTAAACATAAAGAACATATATGTCATACATATAAACATCATATCAACATCTAGATAAGGAAAATCCAAATATCCTGTTCAATGCAATAATAGGAGTTTACTGTACCTGTTCCATGTGCCCCGTGAAACAGCACAAACAGCAGAGAAAGAACCATCTGTAAATCCATTGTGAAACTGGACAAATACATCTTCTAGGTGATGAGCAATAAAAAGAAAGCAATCCCCAAAAAAATTCTGTTAATAAATTATTTTAATAGGTATGCTCTGTCGCCCTTTTTTTTATATTTTAGAAAAAGAAAAAAATATATAGAACTTTCCCCTAGTATTGATAAATGAGATTAAATGTTCTTAATCAATTATCCAAAGTCCAATCAGAAGAAGTAGATCAGGGGGTTCTTAGTCCTTTGAGAGGTCCCAACAAGATTGTGGTTCAGCCAGCTTTCCTCTTCCTTTTTATATTGAACCGCCATAGAGTTTGTAAACAGCCCTGAATGTATATTATCCTGAGACAATGTTATTGTGCTATTAGTCACCGAGAAGCAACGTGCAGACTGAGATAAGGGTAGGCTGGAAAGGAAATCTCTGGTAACCTCACAGAGGGAGACGCCGTCTGACAAACCAGGGGCAGGGCTAAGAGAAATCCCTTAGTCCCTTTAAACCTGCCGCTCTGGGTTCCTACCAGTAGGGGGAGTGTCAGCCCTACCTAGAGGACACAGCACACAGAGAGTTCCAGGGCTTGCACTGCACGGAGGATTCTCCTAGTCTCACATCAGTAGAGCTATTGCTTCACCTGTTAACTAAATATTGCCACTGACTGGAAGAACAAGAAATGTATGTCCAGGGTTGCTTAAAAGAACTGAACGTTTTTATTATTTTGCATCACTGCTCTTACTATTAGACAGTTGATAACTTTAATATTATTGAATGTGTCATTGTATTGGAGTGCAAAATCTGCACTCATGGCTTGTCACATCAAACTTTTCTGTTGAATATACAATTATACAGTATTGAGTAATGGGAATGAAATTGTTATTTTCGGGTTATTCATATAGTGCATTTCCATCAGATTTAAGAATACTGGCATCAAAACGATTGGAGCTCAAAAGTTCAAAACCAAAGAGTTATTAGGATATACGGTTTCATTGATGACAAGAGGTATTTTGAACAAATGATGAATAATCAAAGAATAAAGGGATTTTGCCCCTTCTCTGCATAAATAAGCAAATCAGAGAATAGTATGTAGAACAACAACGACTTTCACAATGCACATGTTGTAATGACATCAAATGCCATTAAAATGTGCATCTCATTCCATAATTTGTTAATTGTTTGCTGCATTTATGAAAGAAAAAAGGCTAGTTAGAGGTTCAAAAATCCGTGCTGAAATGAAGGAATTTGGTTGAGAAGTTTCCTGTCCTGTAAACAGGCAGAGAAAAGAAATGATTAATGCGTGTCGAGGAATTTCAGGAATTGAATACATTTACCCCTAAAGACTTTTAGAACTGTGTGCTGTACATGTAGCATGAGATTGTTTTCCATGGTACTGTACTTAACGGCTATGGACAGTAATGGTGGTGCTTGAAATAGAGAATCATTTTCTTGCTGCAGAGAATAAAAAATATATGTTGTGGAAATCTCTGATATTTTTAATTATAAAAATGTTTTTACCTGGAAATACCAAAGCACTGTTTCACGAAAGCAACCAGGGCTAGTTATGTGAGGAAACTCATAGGATAAGAAACTCCTTACAGTGATTATAAATGTATTACTAATAGGTAATGTTAAACAAGCTGGAAGAGGCTACATTTCCTGCTCCTTTCCCTTATTTAGAAGCTGTAATTTAACGTATTAAGTGTGCATTTAAAGTAGTTTTTTTTTTTTTGCTGCTTATTGTTCTGGCACTTTGTTCCCCACAGAAACACCACTGACTTTAACATGATGACATGAGCAAAAGTGAAAGAAAGACAAATCAGATGTTTTTCTAAATGCTGCTAATGTGCCTAAATTATAGGGCTTATGTTATGATGAGGTCATTAAGGATTGTTTTACGATATCAAAAAGACTTTTTAAACAGTGTACTTTGGGCACAGGCTCAAGATTCAACGTTCTTGAATAACAACTTAATCAAATATCTCCTGTACCAAGTGCCTATTTTGGATCTGCTACAAGAAAATGCACATTGTAAAGACCATTACACATATTCAAGTGTGTTGAATGACATAGGAGCCGGGATGACTAAAGTTTTTTTTGTAATCTGAAACAATTCAGGTTAGAAAAGTTTTGTTTTTTTCCCCCCAGCCGTAACACAACATTGTTTTATTGTGTAGGTTTGTCAGATAAAATGTTAACATACAGTAGTAGAACAATATTGCTTTGACTAAGAAATCCAATATGTATTGGCTAACACACTATAAACACTAATTACTCTTTTGTACATATATGAGGCCTATGCTATCTATTGTGCACACCTTTATCTACGGCAGATCTAAATTATATTAAACATCTCCATATAAGATATACATATACCACTGTATGTATGTGTGTTCTGATGTGTTGATTGATGCTTAGATGAGACATTGTGAGCATATCGTACACTGCTAGACACTGTAAATAAAAGTTATATAGCAGGTAGGATACACAAAGTACTGTATGGTACATGATCAGTAGATGTACTATCATAGAGAGAAGTACATGCACACTGCAATATGGTGCTGATGGGGGGTACTTATCTGCCGGTGCACTGGGTCCAGGGAGGTCCTCCAGACAACACAGAGGAATACAGTGTAGATCAGTGGTTCCCAAACTTTTTCGGTTCAAGGCTCCCCAAGGCAATCAGAATCAGATTTTCAAGGCTCCCCAAGGCGATCAGGATTTTTACGCGGCCACCAAAGTAAAAACAAAGGTGTATATACATACCTAACTGTTGCAGTGCGCAGTTGGTGTCTCTCTCAGACACTCTCACACACTCTCACTCTCTGACCTCACTCTCTCTCTCTCTGACCTCTCTCTCTCTTTCTCTGACCTCTCTCTCTCTTTCTCTGACCTCACTCTCTCTTTCTCTGACCTCACTCTCTCTCTCTCTCTCTCTGACCTCACACTCTCTCTCTCTCATCTCTCTGACCTCACTCTCTCTCTCTGACCTCACTCTCTCTCAGACATCTCTCTCTCTCTCTCTGACCATCACTCTCTCTCTGACCTCACTCTCTCTCTGACCTCACTCTCTCTCTCTCTCTCTCTCTCTCTCTCTCTGACCTCACTCTCTCTCTCTCTGACCTCACTCTCTCATCTCTCTCTCTGACCTCATCTCTCTCTCTGACCTCACTCTCTCTCTCTCTGACCTCACTCTCTCTCTCTCTCTGACCTCACTCTCTCTCTCTCTCTGACCTCACTCTCTCTCTCTCTCTCTGACCATCAACTCTCTCTCTCTCTCTCTCTCTGACCTCACTCTCTCTCTCTTTCTCTCTGACCTCACTCTCTCTCTCTCTCTCTGACCTCACTCTCTCTCTCTCAGACCTCACTCTCTCTCTCTCTCTGACCTCACTCTCTCTCTCTCTCTCTCTCTCTCTCTGACCTATCACTCTCTCTCTCTCTCTCTCTCTGACCTCACTCTCGCTCTCTCTCTCTGACCTCACTCTCTCTCTCTGACCTCACTCTCTCTCTCTCTCTCTGACCTCACTCTCTCTCTCTCTCTCTCTGACCTCACTCTCTCTCTCTCTCTCTCTGACCTCACTCTCTCTCTGACCTCACTCTCTCTCTCTCTCTCTCTGACCTCACTCTCTCTCTCTCTCTCTCTCTGACCTACACTCTCTCTCTCTCTCTCTCTCTCTCTCTGACCTCACTCTCTCTCTCTCTCTCTCTCTGACCTCACTCTCTCGACCTCACTCTCTCTCTCTCTCTGACCTCACTCTCTCTCTCTCTGGCCTCTCTCTCTCTTTCTCTGACCTCTCTCTCTCTTTCTCTGACCTCACTCTCTCTTTCTCTGACAACACTCTCTCTCTTTCTCTCTGACCTCACTCTCTCTCTCTCTGACCTCACTCTCTCTCTCTCTCTCTCTCTCTCTCTCTCTCTCTCTCTCTCTGACCTCACTCTCTGTCTCTCTGACCTCACTCTCTCTCAGACATCTCTCTCTCTCTCTCTGACCTCACTCTCTCTCTCTGACCTCACTCTCTCTCTCTCTGACACCTCACTCTCTCTCTCTCTCTCTGACCTCACTCTCTCTCTGACTCTCACTCTCTCTCTGACCTCACTCTCTCTCTCTTCTGACCTCACTCTCTCTCTCTCTGACCTCACCCTCTCTCTCTCTCTGACCTCACTCTCTCTCTCTCTCTGACCTCACTCTCTCTCTCTCTCTCTGACCTCACTCTCTCTCTCTCTCTCTCTCTGACCTCACTCTCTCTCTTTCTCTCTGACCTCACTCTCTCTCTCTCTCTGACCTCACTCTCTCTCTCTCTCTCAGACCTCACTCTCTCTCTCTCTCTCTCTCTCTGACCTCACTCTCTCTCTCACTCTCTCTCTCTGACCTCACTCTCTCTCTCTCTCTCTGACCTCACTCTCTCTCTCTCTCTCTCTGACCTCACTCTCTCTCGACATCTCTCTCTGACCTCACTCTCTCTCTCTCTCTCTCTGACCTCACTCTCTCTCTTTCTCTCTGACCTCACTCTCTCTCTCTCTCTGACCTCACTCTCTCTCTCTCTCTCTGACTACTCTCTCTCTCTGACCTCACTCTCTCTCTCTCTCTCAGACCTCACTCTCTCTCTCTCTCTGACCTCACTCTCTCTCTCTGACCTCACTCTCTCTCTCTCTCTCTGACCTCACTCTCTCTCTCTCTCTCTCTCTTGACCTCACTCTCGCTCTCTCATCTCTCTGACCTCACTCT